>NC_060275.1:115089164-115216699 GCF_021613505.1 Equus quagga
GTGACCATATCACTTACTTTTGAAAATAGGGCAAAGAGCCAACAACAGATGTTTAGTCACCATACCTATCTCAACCATTCTGCAGGAATCCTTGTCACTGGTCCTATGCATGAAAGTTTCATTTAAACAAGGGTGGAATTCCCATATGTTTCTTCACTCTAAATTCTTCTAGTTTTGCTTTATTTTCCTACGTGTTACCATAAATATCTTCCACAGAAGTATCTTCGTATGTTGTGCACCATAGAGCTTAGTAATACCTGAGCAGATGGAGAAGGGGAACCCCACAGACTCTCTGGCCTTGGAGAATACACGGAGGGTCTGCAACAACCCATGGAGGGAGGGGAGTGGAACTGCAGTCCAGCTAAGGGTGTTGGTATCTGTAGTGGGTTGAATAGAAACCCCAAAATTTATGTCCACTGGGAACCTCAGAATATGACTTTTTTTGGAATAAGGGTCTTTGCAGATGTAACTAAGTTAAGATGATCTGTGAGATCATCCCGGATTCAGTGGGCTCTAAAGGCAATGACTAGTGTCCCCAGAGGAGATAGAAGAGAAGATGCAGAGACACAAAGAGAAGACCATATGAAGACGGAGGCATAGACGAGTTTTGAAGCCCTAAGCCAAGGAATGCCAAGGATGGCAGGCAACAACCAGATGCTAGAAAGGCATGAAAGCATTCTCCCTCAGAGTCTCCAGAGGGAAGCCACTCTACCAACACCTTGTTTTGACTTTTGTGAAAGAATAAATTTCAGAGTTTAGAAATTTCTGCTATTCCAAGCACTGGAGTTTGTGGTAATTTGTTACCGCAGCCCTAGGAAACCAATACAGTATCTCAGATGGGTGGCGGGGGGAGTAATGCAAAAAGATGGAGCTGTATAGGTTCACGTCTTCATAACCACAAAACTGAGATGCAGGATGGGCTGATCCATCCTATCAAGGTACCATGTGGGTGGCCTGAGTGAGGGGAAAAGTGCAATCTCCAAGATTGGCTGGGGAACAGGAGCAGGCTTCCCCAGGGAACAAATACTCCAGAGAAAGGATGGAACAGGAGTCCAAGATGTCCTGCTGATAAGTGACCTTATACATGTTCCCTCCTGTATTTCTCCCTCTCACTCCTGACAAGGGGCGAGCTATGTCTCAAGGGTTTCCAAAACCAGGCATTTCATTATCCTACAGGAGCTCAGATCCTCAGGCACTAGTAAAACTTCCAAACTCCACTCATTAGTGGAGTGTAGGCTTCCAGTACCTCCCCAGGATGAAGCTCACTGCCTTGAGCCTAGGTAGGCACTCCATAGGATGGTCAACCAGACCAGACCTGGGCCCTGAGGGTCTTACGCATGTATGCTCCAACTCTTGCCCTACCCAACTCCCTAGGTCACTTGGACTTCCATTATTAACATATTCCCCCAAATAATTTTATGTTTGACTTCTCTTAGCTTCTGTAAAATCATTTAAACTTACAAAAATACAGTATTGCTGCTGCTGCTGCTGCTGTCTACTCTTTATGGAAGACTAAGGATCAGCCCAACTTGATAACAGCTTCTCCCTACACGCCAGTTCATTGAATCAGCACCAAGGCCAGTGTTATCTAAGGTGGTGGTTGTTACTGTTGCCATTTTACAGATGGGAAAACTGAGTAAACTAAAGAATTAGTCCAAGTTGATGAAATGTCACAGTTGGGTTCTCCAGGAAGCACATTCTGAAACAGAGTTTAGTGTTTATAGGGACTGCCGTTCAAATCAATGCCCGTGGGAAGGAAGGACCTGGGACTGGGCAGAGCAAGAAGTTGAGTTACAATGCAGGCCTAACAATTTCAGACACATCTGCAGAAGCTCTGAAGATGAAATGGCCCATCAGAATCATCCTGCATCAGGCCAAAATGGATAGAATTTATACTCCCACCTCAACCACTCATGAATGTGGGCCACCCTCGGAAAGGCACAACCTTGGGCTGGCAGCTCTATGCAGCCGAGGAGTCTTTGAAGGGTCTAATGGATGAAAGTCAGCTGCTAACAACACCCCAACAGCTGGACAACCTGTCGTTCTTTGAGGGGGATCTGGATGGCCCACTTCCATGTCCACCACACACAGCTATAAAGTGGGAGAAGGAGAATCCAAACCCAGATTCCACCTGAGGCCAAAGTGCCTGCTCTGTCCATCATCCCACACTCTCCACCACGTCAAGACATTCACAAGCTGCGGAGAAGGAGGCCAAAAATAATTAAACCAGAGTCTGGCCAGCAGATCTCATAACTCCTAGGAGAGGCAAAAATTGACGCATGACGTTCTCATAGAAGGCACGCCGTGATTACTGCTGCAAAAGCAGACAGAAAGAACATCCTCTCCCTTTGCTCCCAGGCTGCCCAGTTCCTCGCACTCCAAAAACATAAAGAAAATGTTGCAGGTCTATCACTAAGCAGTTACTATTATTAATATCTGATGTTTCTGAGCACTAACTATACACCCGGCCCAGTTAAGTCCTTTTCACTTATCAACTCATTTAATCATCCTAAGAAGATGCAGCCCTAGGAAGAAGCCATTATTATTATTTCCACTTTACAGATAACTAAAAACATCCCCAGCCCTGCTCTCCTTGGAATTTCTCTCAGTGCCTATACATACATCCTTTCTCTACTGCACCAACTCATTGGATTTCTCTCTACCTTTAAAGAAATCCCTTAGAACTAGAGTAAAGTTCTTCTGAAGTCAAGCTGCAGATACATTACTCTCTCAAGTTCATACGGCTTAGCAGATTCCTCATTCATCCTGCAGGTACATCCTGTGTGACTCCCCATGGGGGTGCCGATTTTCTCATTGTCTTCTAGGGGTTTTAAAGAACAATTACTGATGGTTTAATAAATTATTATAATCAGTATCTTTCAAACACTGTTCGCAAAAATAAACATTTGGAATGGACAGAGCCTCAGACTTTTGTATATAATGGAACAAAGATGCATGGATTGTTGAAAGTAACAGGAAAATCTCCTGTCAAGATGTCAATCAGTGAAACGTGCCACTCGCCCAACATTTAATCAATCTGTAACAATGTAACCTATTTGACATGAATCCATTGCTTTGAACAGACAGAGGGCACAGCGTTCAGATGACAGATTCAAGAAGAGGACAGGGAAAGTTGGATGACTGACAAGAATTTTTTATTTTTCAAGAAATCTTTCTTTTTTATGCTCCTTTGATCAAATCTCCAAGACAAAACTCATCATCTGCTAGAGTTTCCTTTGCCTCTGTTCCTTCTATCCCCTCCCCAAAATGGCCTCAGCAAGGCTGGAAAATAAATTAGGTCTCATTCCACCATTGCAGGGAATCAGCTAATTACCACCATGAAAGTTCTCTGTCTCAAACATTCTTGTAGCTTCTTTGCAGAAATGGCACAGTATCTGTAAAGTGACCTGCCTTCCTGCAGAAAGTGCTAATTTTTGTGGTGGTTGTTCAGGGCCCTACCACATCTCTCTGATGGGGTGAAGGTGAAAAGTTCCTGCCATTTAGAGGAGAAGGGGTCTATCTGTGGGGCTGGGGGGAAGGAGGAGGAAGGAGGAAGGAGAGCAGGGATGTGAAGTGCAGGGAAATTTGCCCTAGGATTTAGTCACACTAGGCACTTCCCTGTTTTCACCTCTTCTCCATGCTTAGCCCACTCCTTCCAAATTATGGCGCCTTTAGGAAAGAGGAACGATAGCTTGCTACCACAGGATATGGATTATTCTCAGTCAGCAGTTAGACGCTACACAAAGTGATAAGTACACTGGTACAGTCTCCTTTTCTTCCTCCCTTGTGGAAAACGTTAATATCCTGTGCTTCTCTAAAGACCAAATAGTAGGAACAGAGATCCAAATTCCTAATAATTAGTCTCTTCCACAGCAGAAGCTGGGCAGCTGGTAACCTGCTGTTTTTCCTTTGAGCTTCTCAGATTAGATCCTAAATGCAATTTGATTCCAGACACCAATATACAGTTCCTGAATTATACTGAAAAAGAATCAGTTATGAAACAAATCTGCATTACTACTGATTATGATCTTGCCTTAGATGACAGGCCATATTTTCTATTCGAGTGCAAACTAAAATTTTTCAAGTTGTATAACAACTTAAATATATTAAAGCATCTACCACGTAAAGGAATCCCATAAAATTTCTCGGAAATGTGAGTAATCCTGTTAGAAGATCAATAAACTCCTTAGCTTATCTTCTTTAATAAACATGGATTCTCATATAACTGGCTTGCAAAAGAAATCTATGTTCAAATTCCTCTCTCTCCCAGGAAAATAAAAGATATATGAAATGAAAATTCAGAGCGTGCTATGAACATCAAGGAAATAAACACATAAGAAAAGTAAGTTTCAAATACAAAATGCAATCATGATATACAAATGGGAATATCTGGAAATTCCTTGAGAGTGGTTTAGCATCCTGCTGATAGTGATGCTGATCTACAGATGTTTAGCAAAGAGAGAATGGACAAGATGCATATTTAAGATGACATAAGCACTAGGCAAGCACAGGCGGCACACAGGACAAGGCTACTGACCCATGGACCCACTGCCCCTGTCTGGGAGGCGTGACTCGTGCCCAGCTTCCTAACCTGAAATAACTGCCACTCCCTAGGCCCAAGCAGGAGGAGGCCACCACAGCACAAGGAGGGAGGTCTCATTGTGCTTTCCTAGCCTCAGTTTCCCTTTGCCCCCATAAAATCATAAGCCAAAAAGACTCCTCACTGCTCTCATGGGACTTTCAGCCAAATGCATATTATCCTACCGATACAGGTAAAACTCTTATTTTCTAGTTAATCAGAAATTGCTAAGAGCTTTTGGTGCTTATGCTAAATTTATGATAGATAAATAAAATATTCTTCTTACATAGACAATATAAAACTGCTTTTTTTTTAAGTTTCCTGATTGTTACCTATTTTCTTCCCTTTTTTATTAAGGGATTTCAGACTCCCTTAATAATCCCAGATTCCAGAAAAACTTTTCTTTGAAATCCAGTTAGGAAAAAACAAAGAAAAGAATTAGAAGGAAAGTTGCCGAGACCAGTACAAAGGGAATCACAGAGAGGAACTGGAAAGAATCACTTTCTCTTCTACAAATAAACTCTGTTCGAATGTGCTCCTTCGCTTCCTCTTCCTCTCTGCCTTCTTGTCCTTTCCCTTCCTTCCTGAATAACTCAGTGCCCAGCCATCAGGCAAGGCAGAGCAAGGAAGCATCTACACCCCCAGGGGATGGGGGAAGCTGAATTTTCACAGGGTGACGAAGTTAGGCCACGTGCCAGGAGTATCTACAGTGGAGAAAGTCAAGCACATGGGATAGAGCCTGAGCTGGGGAAGGGGACACCCTCACATGGATGGAGTAACAGATCCTGAGCTGGGGGAGGGGATACCCTCATATGGATGGAGTGCCAGAACCTGAGCTGGGGGAGGGCATACCCTCACATGGATGGAGTGTCAGAGCCTGAGCTGGGGGAGGGGACACCCTCACTTGGATGGGGTAACAGATCCTGAGCTGGGGGCGTAGATACCCTCACATGGATGGGGCATCAGAGCCTGAGTTGGGGGAGGGGACACCCTCACTTGGATGGGGTGTCAGAGCCTGAGCTGGGGGATGGGGACAGGCCTCAAAGGGGAGGAAGTTGGGCCAAGTGAGAAGGCACCTGTGCAGGTGGAGCAAGTGGCAACTGAAATAGGAGACTGTTTACACACAGGGATTCATCAAATAAGTAAATATGTTAAAGATCACAGGGGCTAAATTTTTTTCACTATTGGTCAAGGGAGCCACCATGAAAAGGAGAAAAGCAGCACGAAACCTATGGTTGGAAATAGAAATATCAGTATGAAGTCATGGCGTTTATTATGTAAGTATATATGAAAATAAATGCAGACATAAATGAGTGTGGGCCTTGCCTTGGAGTACTGACCCCCCAGCAGCCATGAAGAGACCTAAAGACAAGATCTCACCCTTAAGTGCCATTCTTCACTAAAAAAAACAGGGCTCCCTGGAGAGACGGCTGCTTTTAGGGCAGGGAGAGCACACGAGGAGCCTGAAAGATCTCGCTGTGCCAGAAAGCAAAGAAGTGCTCAAAGAACGGTGGGGACACCTCAAAAGGTACAGAAGCCAGCTGAAGGGGCATGTACTGGACAAACCTGAGACCATACGGGCATCAAAATAAGCAGTGATGGCAATGGTTTATGATCTATCGAAGAGAACAGGAAAATACAAGACCATGTAGATATAAATAAGTAAACGAATATATTGAAAGATTGATGAGAAACAGGATATTTGCCTAGTTCCAAAGCACCTCTCCACAAAGCATGGATTAATTACAAAGAGGAAAATAGTAATTTCAAAGTGGAAAAGCCTAGTGGCCAGCACCATAATAGTAATGAGCACCATATGTAATGAGACCCGATAAAATGTGACGCAAACACACCATCACTTCTGATTCCTGCCACAGATGCATCGCCTGAGTCTATTTATGAGGAAACATCAGACGCCCCACACAGAAGGACATTTTACAAAATAACTGGGCTGCAATCTTCAAAAGTGTTAAGAGGATGAAAGCCAAAGAAAGACTAAGGAATTGTTCCAGACTGAAAGGGACCAAAGAGACTTGAGAACACACTGCAATGTATGATTCTGATCTGGCCCCTGTTGTGAAAAAGGACATTATTGGGAAAACTGAAGGATCCTGAATGGCAGTAACAGAACAATGAGAATTTCCTGATTTTGATGGTTGCACAATGGTTACAAAGGAGAATAGCATTGTAGGAAACACACACTAAGGCATCTGGGGGTGATGGCACATCAGATTGACAATCTATCTTTAAATGGCTTAGGAGAAAAAATTCTCTGTACTGGATTTGCCACTTATTGGTAGGTTTGTGATAGTTTCAAAATAAAAGCAAAAGAAATGTACTAAGGGTTCTACTTTATGTTTAATTGTGTTAGGAAATATCATCCATAATTTTCAGTTGCTAATTAAATTTCCTCCATTAGATGGTATATCATAGCCTGAGAATGAATTCTACTACAAGACAAATGCTGGGAAAACGAATTTCCTGAGAACAATGAACTCTGTTACTCAACATGGAAGAGAAGAGGGTTTCCTATTGTCAGTATTTTGCTTAACAGATAAGCACGACATGCTAACAACAGATTGCCAGTGTTCAAAAAATGAAATGAGGGACTGGCCCAGTGGCATAGCGGTTAAGTTCACACCCTGCACTTTAGCAGCCCAGAGTTCACCGGTTCAGATCCCCAGCGCAGACCTACACACCACTCATGAAGCCATGCTGTGGTGGCGTCCCATATAAAATAAAGGAAGACTGGCACAGATGTTAACTCAACAACAATCTTCCTCACCAAAAAAAAAACCCAAAGAAAATGAAACAAAAAGTTCTTAGAAAAAGCACTCGTTTAGGCTAAATAAAAAGCACTCTTCCTTTGATGGTTTAGAAGGCCGGGCTATATTGGTCATCATTGATGGGCAACCTCTCTCTGTATACTAGACCAATATCCTTTATTTCAAATAGTTTTGCTTTAAACAATTACACCACAGCAACATACCACCCAATCTGTGGCAGTGACTTATATACATTCTTCATAAAGAGAATTCAATAAAGTGTTTTTCTCACATCGCAAACCCATGTTATGTTTAGGTTATATTTCCACTTCTCTTCTTCATTACTCTAACATTTACCTATACACCTTCCATTTAAAACATGTTGGCATATTTTGCCTTTCCCAGCTCTTGACAACATTGTGAAATTATTTCTGAAGGGATGGAAAAACTGACCTTATGTTTTTCTGTTCCTTTCAATGTCATTCTTATACAAAATACTATGGAATGAAGATTTTTTATTGTTTTTGCTATTCCAGAATTATCCTATCTCTGACTGTACACTGATAAGAAGTATTTTTCTTTGTTGGTTTTGGAAATTAAGTAAGTAAAAATTTAAGATTACATTCTTTCCATATTTTTTTTTAACCAATGCAAGAAAATAAAAGTTCTTAAAAAAAACCCTCAATACAGTACTTGATGACCTAGAATATGCCAGGTTCTTCGCAAAGCACTTACTTTCTCCTTTCTTTTTTTAACCCCATGTGATCCTTAGAGGCAGGTATTATAATTCTCATTGCCCAGGTATTTTTTCTACAACATCTGACCCACCAGACACTTTATTTATTCACGAAGGAATAGAAGAGATAGGTACACAATGTTCAAGGGATGTGTTCCAGGGTAACTCAACCCCAGGCAGGTGCTGGGAGCTGTGCAGCACATCTGAGTGCCCGTTGCCTGTGTGCTGAGGGCTTTCCTGCAGTGATTTCCATAAATTAAGCTGGAGGAGGAGACTGTGTCCTGGTTCCCACTGCAAAACATACTCCCCACCCTGACCTTCCCGTGAGCACCTAAGCTTGAGCTTAATGGCCCTACTAAACAGAGGGTGAAAGAGTGGAAGTTATGGGAGAGAGGAGAAATGTCCCATAAATATCTGCAGGGAGGCTCTGAAATGCAGAAAAAGGAAGCAAAAGCTTAGGCAGAGCTCCTGTAAAAAGGAACATTTCTCCCACCTCTTCCCAGGCAGAGCCAGATTGTTTCTTCTTTTAATAAAACACCCACCTTCATTCTTTCCTTTGAAAGTTACTGACTGGCCTCCATCTGTGTCTTGGGGAGTGCAGTTACTGGGATGTGTCTGTCCCATTACAGGGAATGCACGGAAGAAGAATAGGGCTTTCCTCCCCTTCCCGGGAGTGGACGCTGCTTAGCAACATGTGAACAAGTCATTGTGAAACTGGAGCCTGCTGTGCAAAACCAGGGGCCACCACTTTACACTCACTCGGTGCTGACACAGGATGTTTCACAAATGCAAGCCTTTCAGGCTACTCTGAATGAGCATGTAGGACAAGTGCTAGGAGAGGAATACTGAGAAAACAGGTCCCTAGAAAGCTTTCCAACTAAGAGAGATTACTACACACCCAAGGGTAGGTCTCCAGCTCCATCTCAGGTTTCCAAATAAAACTCTCCAGCAAGTGAATGACAAACTGGTTTCTCAGACCCTGCAGGGCTCAGGTGACCCCCGTCTAGAATCCCCTTTCCAACAACAGTGCTGTTCATAACTCCATCTCCCAGCCCCACTGACTTTATGCCATGGCTGCATTTGTTATATTTGACTCCAACAGAGCAGAATACAACATAATTTTTACAGGTAAAAAAGAGACTGTTAGGAATAACTCCTAACTGCTGACCTCAAGTTGATGGATGTACATTCCAGGAAATCAAATGGCTTTTTAAATGCTTGTAACTAATTAAATAAAATGGCTTCTTTGAAAGGTCATTTATTAGTAAAGCTAAATTTGCTGTTGTAGCATTTTAAAGAACTTTTTCTTTTAATGTCCACGAACCTGCCAGAAGGTTAAGAAATAGAGAAATCTTCTGTCCTCTGTAAAGAGGGGGTTTTATATATCAAGGTAGAGAGAGAGGTGGGGAGAATTATGAATTTAATTGTATAAGTGATTTCGCCCTAAAAATAAGAAAGCTGAATTATAATGTATAATCAGAACCACTTTAACCATCAAAATCATACCACCATTCAGCAGTTGGCATAAGGGAACTGCCACTTCCAGTTTTCACTGTTGCTAATTACTAAGTGACTACTGATCCTCCTGATGGAGGTGGCATGGGCCTGACCTCCTATTAGCAATACTCAGAGTCAACGTCAGAGAGCAGAATTGGCGCACCTGCCAGGTACCAGTCAACAGTCACACCCTGAGCGGGTGCTGGCAGCTCAGGCATCCTCAGCAGGACTCGGAAGGTCACCCAGCAGAGGGAGAGATGTACCCACCTGCCAGACTAGGTGCTCCTTGGCCCCGGGTGTTGCAGACAGGCAGACGCTCAGCACGATGGTGTGGGAGGAGGAGGTGAGCACACTGGCAATGATGGCATCTCTCATGTTGAAGGGCAGCATGGTGTACACCACGAAGATGATGAAGAGGAAGAATGATACCTACAGGTGGAAAAGAAGAACAGCGAGCGTCACAGAGGATGCCCATTCCCGAGTGCCTCCTCTCTCCTTCCCCAAAGGCTGCACGAAACAACACAAACTGTGCTCGCATAAGAAATAACACAACAAAGTAAGACAGCGTGTTCAAACAAATCCACTGCATTGCAATAAAGGAGTAACTGTTGTGAGGGAGAAAAATAGGTTTTTTTCAAAATTTGGGGATTTCGAGTTTTGGTACCCAAACCATTGCAGACATTAGGTTAATGTGAGCACTTCATGGGTACAGATGAGAAGCTGGTCTGAAACTCTCAGGGTTTTCTATCTGTGCTTTCGAACACACATCTGGATTCTTTAAGCTACCCATCAAACTGTTTCAGGAGACCCAGGGAGGGTGGACAAGTGTCGTCTGTGGGAGTTAGGGAAGGTAGATGCAAAGAGCACGGACATGTAATAAACAAAATAAAACAGCTCAGAGATGGCTCTGCTGTTGTGAAAACAGTCAGGCAGTTTCTCAAAAAGTTAAACATAGGATTATCATATGATCCAGCAATCCCCTCCTAAGTACACACCCTGAAGAACTAAAATCAGAGGCTCAAACCAGTACATGTACACACAGGTTCATAATAGCACTACTCACAATAGCCAAAAGGTGAAGACAACACAAATGTCCATCAACGGATGATCGGATAAACAGCATGTGGTGTATCCATACAATGGAATACTACTCAGCCATAAAAAGGAACGAAGTCCTAATATATACTGCACCATGGGTGAACCTCAAAAGCATTATGATAAGTTAATGATATGATAATGATATGATATGATAATTTTGATTGATTATCATTGATTAATCATGATTGATTATCATATCATTATGATATGATAATTATGATAAGTGAATGAAGCTAGGGCAAAAGACCCCATATCGTATGATTCCATTTATATGAAATATCTAGACAAAGGAAATCTATAGAGACAGAAGCAGACTGATGGTTGCCAGGGGGTGGGGAGGGGCAATGGGAAGTAAGTGCCTAACAGTTACAGTGTCCTTTTGGAGTGATGGTTGCACAACACTGTGATTACACCACATGCCACTGAATTCTTCCCTTTGAAATGGCTAATTTATGTTATGTGAATGTCACCTCAATAAAAAAAAAATCAATATAAAACAGCTTAGAGAAAGGTTTGCAACGGAAAAGAAAATGGTTTAGTAGGTAATAAAGCAGGGCATTTTCATTACAAAAGAAGTAGAGACAGAAGAAAATCGAAAAGGATAAAAAGGTGATCAATCAAGTGGAAAAAGGACCGAGGCCAGGGAAACAGGGAGCGTGGTGTTGGGTGAGCTGTGCCTCACAGCCTCACTCAAAACCCAAAGCGGAGCTAAGGAAAGAGCTGGCCCCGCCTTCGCAGCATGACCCGTGTAACTTTAAGGAACCCTAAATCCCAGCACAGCTGGACGGAGGAGGAGACACCACACCAGCTATTCCGCCGTGAATCAGGGTGTGGGTTCAGAAGAAGGACGTGGGCAAAAGGCTCAGCTCCCAGCGCACTTAGAGAGGGAAGCCCAGGCGGCCACCAGGCTCGTTCCCCTCCTGCACAGTCACGGGAATCTGTGCTGCACATTACATCACGGAGTCACCATCTACACAGACTCTGCGTAGCAGGGTTTCTCGGCCTCAGCACTCGACACTGGGGCTGGATAGCTCAGTCAGAGGCACGGGTGTGTGCACGGCAGAATGTTCAGCAGCACCCCTGGCTTCTGCCCATTAGAAGCCAGTAGCGCCTCCCCCCTTCAAAGTTGTGACAATTGAAAATATACTCAAACATCATCAAATGTCTTCCAGGGAGTAACATTGCCTCTGGTTGAGAACCACTGAGCTATAGGAAAAGTTTCTTTGAAGAATGAGAAAAACAATTGTTGCACAGTTACTGCTTATTGAGAAAATTTAACTTACTTTGAAACCCCTAATATTCAGCAAATGCAGAGGAAATATTTTCAATTAAGATACTGTTATTTTTACACATAGCATTTACACAAAACCCTTATATCCTATAATAGGTATTAAACGAATATGTTCCATTATCAGGATTGACAATCAATTACAAAAGAAAACTTCTCTTTAACAATTACATATTTTTCTTCTAATGCAAAATCTTTTGCATTTCTTTGAAATTATCATAGCTTTGGGACAGCTTAATTTTGCACAGTTTTAAAACTCTAATTACTTCAATTAATATACACTTCTGTAAACATTTTGAGCTTTGAAATGGAAGCGCTTGGAAAACTTATCTACAGCAACCAAATGGAGAATAGACATTCGGCTTTCTGAATATGGTTGCTCCTGTTAAGTATTCATGTTTAGATGACAAAATGAAAGTTTTACAGGTCAATTAAGCAAGTCACATTAAATTAAGTTTTGGATTTTAGTGGCAGCATTTCGGGAGCTCAGCTAGCGGTGCCTGGGCAAAATTCCACAGGCTGCACTGGGAGGAAGAATGTCCAGTGAGGTTCCCCACGGGGAAACGTTCTTCACTTCTTATTAATCCCAGAGGGCTCTAATTTTTTTAGCCTATTTTCCAAAGCAACTTAAATAGGGCCATACGTAAACCCCAAATGGATTTGGCACATCTAAAGAATGTATGGGTAACAAACGCCAAAAAATCTAATGCAGTCTCTTGGGTTTCCATGTTATCACGGGGACAGACTGAGATTCCCCTTGGATATGTCTCTGTCCAGACACTGAAGAGACGAGCCATTGAGCGGGTTACTGAGACCCTGCACAGAAACCCCAGAATAGTCCAATATCTGAAGTGGTAGCACTCATGCTGATGAGGTGGTTTCTAGTGCTTCTCTGAACTCTAGCCTGCGATTTGCCTTGTGCAAGACATACATATCTTTCCACAGGTCTACTTGAACATCAAGCTCCATAAGTATTAAACCAACTAAGAGCTTCTCCTTTACATTCTTAAACTTGTTCCTTTTGCAGGATAACTCAATTCTGCCCATGTGTCAGTCTCCAAACAACCCAGGTGCAAACCTTTGAGCATCACCTCGGACAGTGCTCCTGCGTCTCCACACAGTCTTCTTCCTTTAGGACTCCAGTGCACTGTGTGTCTGTCTCCTCTCCACCTTACTTCCATTCGGCTGGTTCATTATCTTCTTATCTGATAGGAAATATGCTTCCATACCTTCTCTCACTCCTTCTCCCCTTCCCTCCAGCAAAGAAAGTGGAGTGTGCATCCTTCCTCATTTTTGCCCATTCCACCCCATTCTCCAAGATTCTGGTAATCATTAGGACTCTTTGCCAAGTATTTGGAAAGCCAAAGATGCTTTCCTCCTTCTGGGAGCATGGTGCAACTGCACAGAGCAGTTTCTTTTAAGTTAGTTGAGGCTATACAGCTTGCTTTGACAAATGAAGTGTGAGCACAAGTGATATATGTCCTTTCCAGGTGAAAACTTTAAAGGCTAGCACACAACTTGCCAAGTCCCCTTCCTTTCCTGGCAATCATGGAAACATGAGGTTACAGCTTCTCCCAGCCTTGATCTCAAGTGAGGGGCAGAGTCCCTCGGCTGACCCACATGGACCTGTGGTCATGAGAGGTAGCCATAATCTCTCTGGGCAGTAAGCTCCTGAGTTCCCAAGCACAGCTGAGATGGTGCTGACTGACACCAAGCTCATGCTCACACAAACACACACACGCACACGGGAGATTTTATTGATGGAAAAAAGGGATGATTTCATATGCATTACTCTGCAATTTGCATTTATCACTGAACTATATATTGTGAGCATCTTTCCAAGTCTATATATCTGAATATATTATTTACTTTTTACCAGTTGCAAAATATTCCGGAGTAACAGATGCACCACATTATCCAGCATTTCCTTCCCAATGGGTCATTCGTGGCATGATCAGAACCCCTTATCCACCGGCTGCAATAAGGCTCTCACTGACTCCCTTTCTCCGACATTCCCCTTTCTCTAACCCAGCCAACACACAACTGCTGGACTTGTGATTTTGAATGCACAGGTCTAATCAGTTCCTTCCTTGGAAGAAAATCTCCTCTGGCTTCCCCTGTACTCTGAACACTTGTCTCCAAGGGTTCTTATGAGCACGGTGTAAAGTAGAAACCACAAGGCCTGGAGGTCAAGAGCCTCCCCAGACCAACCTCTCCATCCTTCCCCCGGCCCTGCTCTGCCAGCATGCTCTGCTCCAGCCAACCAGGTCATTCCCATGCCGTGAGCAGAGAGTACTCTCCTCCAAGTCTGTCCCCATTCTCAGAATGTCCTCTTTCCTATTCTTGGCCTGCTGGAATCTAACATCTTTCTAGAACCAGTTCAAATACAAATTCTTATCATTTCTCCACCAACACTCTCCAACTGCTTTCCACCTTGCTCAGAGTAAACTCCCAAGTCCTGACAGTGGCTCACCAGTCCTGGGACGTGGCCTGCTGTGGCCACCCCACCCTCCATTCTGCCTGTTCTGCTTCCGTTGACATGATCCAGACTCCATGGCCTACTGGTTATTTCTGGACCCTTCTGGAATGCTCATTCCCAGGTGCTCTGCCCTGTGGTTCCCCCTGTCCAGCTCCCTCTCTTCACTCAGGTCTCTGCTCAACTATCACTTTACTACTAGCCTTCATGGACCACCCTGCACAAAATGGCAAATCCCCCTCCTTCTACACCCCTAGTCCTCTTCACCTGCATTACTTATTCACAGCATTTATAGATCCAAGTTTATTTGTTAATTTTCTCCCTCCACATAATGAAGCTTAATGACCCCTTAAGGACAGGAACTTGTTTCACTCATAGCCAAGACCACGATGCCTAGGACAGTACCTGACACACAGTGGGTGCTCCATAAATACTTGGTGCCTGCACGAAAAACTCTATTACATGTCTCAATATGACCCAAATTATATCCACGTTACTAGCATCTACTCACTAAATGCATCTCTAAAAATACTGCATCATCCTCCTTGGTCCATCTTCCTTGCCATTAACTACAGTCATATTGAGTTTGGAATGATACTTCTCTACTGATCAATTACATTCAAAAACTCAAATGAACAGACATTTGTCCGATGCTTATGGCAAGCAGCAGATATTGGATTGAGTAGAAAATAGCTCCTGTTCTCAGGGCCCCTCCTATTCTGTCTTCCTCCAGGATCCCTTGAGTCCTAGAAAAAAAGACTCTTCCAGGACTGAAGGCATGAAGCCAGTCAATCTACTGAAGGAAAGGATGACCCAGGTGTAGGAAGTTTAGCCCAGCAGCCGAGATGCCCTGGGCTGCCTCTCTTTCATCAGCATCTCAATGCTCAGTCCAGAGGAGCTGGTCCCTTTCAAATCCGGCACTCAATGTTCTTGTCACCCAACACATCAGCTGACAGAAATACGCTCACTCTGCCTTCCCAGCAACACAAGCTCTTCCTAAGGAGGATGCTTTTAGGAGTTTGATACAATGGAAATGCTTTAGGCAAGAAGGAGGTGGAACTTTGTCACTGCTTTCTCACAGAGGAAGCTCTTTGGCAGGGAAAAGCTCATCTTCTTCCTGAAAGGTGGTCACTCGCCCTCGTTAGCAGAGAGCAAGGGCACTTTCCCAGGATGGAAGGTCTCACAGTGCTAATGAGAGCCTGAGCCGAATTTTTTTAAAGCAGGATCAGAATTGTACAATTGAACAAGAATGGACCAGAAGGGACCGTCTGATCCTTCCCTTCAGAGTCAGGCTGGAAAGAGCAGAGGAAAGGGAGGACTGGACACTTCAATGTCTTCAAGACTTCTTTGGAGTCGCGTGTTAAGTGTACTAGATTCCTGTGGCTGCCGTAACAAATAACCACAAACTGGGTGGCTTGAAACAACAGAAATTTATTCTCTCCCAGTTCTGGAGGCTAAAAATTAGAAATCAAGGTGTCAGGAGGGTTGATTTCCTCTGGTGGGTCTCAGGGCGAATCTGCCGCATGCCTCTCTTCCGGCAGATTCTGGTGGCTTCCAGTAATCCTGGGCCTTTGATTTGTCTCTGCCCCCATCTTCACATGGACTTCTTCTCTGTGTGACTGTGCCTTAACAAGACCACCTCCTCTCTGTGTCTCCGTCCAAACGTCCCTCTTATAAAGACACCAGTCATTGGACGTAGGACCCATCCTAATCCAGTATGACTTCAGCTTAATTAACTACATCTGCAAAGACCCTATTTCCAAATAGGGTCACATTTACCCACACTAGGGGATAGGACCTCAACATATCTTTCTGAGGAACACAATTCAAATCACAATATCAAGATTATGCTGTAGCTCAAACCAGAATTTAGATCTCAAGTACTTTCTGCCCACTTTATATCTCACGCTCCATTCCCATGTCAGGGACAAAAACAAGCATCCACAATATCACCGTTATTTATACTTTATGAATCACAAATAATTTCATAAAAATGATCTTTTTCTTTACTTTTTTAGACAGAAAATTACTGTGAACATGGAGAAGAGAGGAGGTACAGCTTAAGCAAGTGTAAGATAGACACAGAAATGGTCGAACTTGTCTCAACAGAGATCTGGTCTATCATGGTCCCATTCCTGCCTCCGGCCTCTGGTGTGAAAACCCCGGATTTTCAGAGTGTGGTTCACATTTCTTTCAGAGTGCAATGACAAGCAGGAAAGTTCCCAGACATGCCAACAGTAGCTTAAAAGATGGAGCTTCTAGTTTTTTACTTTCAAATTATACCTGAACTCTAATATCTTAAAGAAAGTTTGCTGTCTACTCCATTCTCTCTTAGAATGTATAAGGCAGCATAATCAGCAAGATAATCAGATTAGTTATGTAAATACGCCATCAGAGAAATAGTTTCTATTTTTGTTATGCTAATAACAGTGAGAAATAACATCCCAGTGAACACAATGTAAGTATTTTATAACCAGAAGTAGAGCTACTCAATCATTTTTCTCTCCAACAAATCAGAAATACAGTATTTATAGTAGTAGCTTAATTTTCAGACATACATTTCGCTAAAAACTGTAGAAATTATACCTTCCTAACTAGAGTATGAAGTATAGTTCTTTCAACATTGTATCTTTTAGTTGTTTTAGAATATAACTAGAAATGCCAAACTTTAGTTAAAATTGTCCCAGAAAAAGACAGAATTCTTGAATATGTTGACCTAATTCAGCATTGTGGAAGCTAAGTTTTAAATACAAAATAAAAATTTCCTCTTTGAATATCATTTCCATGTCAAAGGATTGAAGAATTTGAGGATATTTACACCATTTACTAATTAGGAGCATTTTTAAAACTTTCTGGAAACATAACTAGAAAGCTATTTAGCGAGAAATGTGCTTTAACTTTTTGAAAAACAAAATATGCTGAAGGATATTTACCTTTTCACCCAGATTCACATTTTCTTATCTTATTCCTTAATCACAGTTTACACAAGGATTACTTTGAGTCACTGTTACATTTTTTAGTACAAACATCACAACTGTGTCAAATGGTCTTTCCTTTAGATGGAGGGCCCTCGGTCATACCGATGTTCAGTGCTAAATAACCAGAGGATATTGAGGCTTCTTTGAGCGTCTCTTCATGGCCACCCTCTTCTTTAAGTTTGCCTTTCTCCCTTTTCTCCTCTTTCTTTCCCCAGGTCCTCCCAACAGGGAGGGAGTATATATCTGTATATCTATATGCATGTGTGTATACATGCACACATACAGATAGACACGTAGTCTTCGTGTGCATGTGTGTGTGTGTGTGTACAGACTCTGGTAAATCTACATATTCCAGCCCAGCGAAATTCCATCAAACCCCAGCTCTCGTGTTCAATTAAGAAGGCACCTCTTCCCAGCTCAAAGACAGAGGCTTACCCACAAGAACAAGTAAAGGGAAAGCACTGACTGTCTCTCCAGCCTGATATCTCCTCCACAGAGGAGGTCTGGATCACTGACTCAGGTAGAATTCAGTAATGTTCAGGTAATGGATGCTTCCAGATGCTTCTGGAGCTTTTTCAAGTTCCATTCTAATTTCACTCATTCTAGCTGCCCCGGACTTCAGAGGACTTCACACGGGGCTGCAGGCTGTGTGCACTGGCTCAGTTCTAAGACCTAACTCCTAATTTCATGCTCATGTACCATAGTGGATTACACAGACACTATAGCCAAATTGTTGTTAATATTATTTACAGGAAAGCATTAAACAGAAACTCTGGATTGTCAAAACAAGCCTGGAGTATGTGGCTGTAATTCTCATCATGGATATTTGATCTCGCCTATCTCTAACCCCTGTCCTCCTCAGATTCTTTCCCATCTCATTTAATCAAAATTCTAGTCCCCACACCTGGGAGCTATTCTTAATAGGTTTCTCTTCCTCGTTCTCACCATCCCTAAAAGACATCCTGAGTCCATCTCTCCCCTCCCATTTGTTGCTATAATTCTAATCCAATTCACGTGACCAGCCCTGGATTCCCACAATAGCATCCGAGATGGCCTCTCTGCTTATATTAGTGAGATACAATTGACATATAACATTGAGTAGGTTTAAGGTGTACAATGTGTTGATTTGATACATTTATATATTACAATATGATTACCACTTTGGGGTATATATCCAAAGGAAATGAAAACAGGACATCTACACTCCCACGTTTGTTGCAGCATTATTCACAATAGCCAAGATAGGGAAACAACCTAAGTGTCCGTCAATGGATGAATGGATAAGGAAGATATGAAATATATATATGCAGTGGAATATTATTTGGCAGTGAGAAAGAAGGAAATCCTGCCATTTGCAACAACATGGATGGACTCTGAAGGCATCATGCTAAGTGAGATAAATCAGACAGAAAGACACTGGTGATTCATATGTGTGTGTATATATATATATCAGTTATATGTGGAATCTAAAAAAGCTGAGCTTGTAGAAACAGAGAGCAGAACGGTGATTACCAGGGGCTGGGGGCAGGGCAGATGGGGAGACATTTGTCAAAGGGTACAAACTTGCAGTTACAAAACGAATAAATTCTGGGGATCTAAAGCACAGCATGGTGATTATAGTAACAATAATGTATTATATACCTCAAAGTTGTTACAAAACTAGATCTTAAATGTTCTTACCCACAAAAAGAAATGATAATTATTGGATATGATGGAGGTGTCAGCTAATGCTACAGTGGTAATCAAAGTGATCTTTTAAAATGTTAAACCTGATCATGTCACTCCTCTTCTGTTTATATCCCACCACTGCCTTTCTATAACACAGAGAAAAGAAAGTCCTCACCATGCTAACAAGGGTCCCTTGTGATCTGATCTAGCTGATGTCTGCAATCTCATGTTTCACCAAATCCCATCACCCCATGTTCATAGTCCCTCCATACTGGTCTTCTTGCTGTTCTTTGAACAACCTCAGGGCCTTTGCACTTTCTGTTCTGCCCCAAATGTTCTTCCTCAGATCTTCCCTTGGCTGGTTTCTTCTTGCCATTCAGGGCTCATAACTTAAACATCCAGAGAATCCACTGATCCTCCCATCTAAAATTTCACCACTCATTCTCTAGCTAATCATCCTGCTTTAAATTCTTCACAGCATTATTGGAATTAGAATGCTTATCTTTACATTTTCTAATTTTCACTTTCTGTCTTCCCTCCATACAAATGTGGGCTCCCTGGGAACAAAAACCCTGTACGGATGGTTCCCCACATCTGACAATAGTACCTGACACATAAAAGACCTCAGCAAATATTTGCGAAGGAAGGAATGAAACATTTCAGGTGCTAATTACACATGAAAGTTAGGAACAGGGAAGCCTGAGGAGCTGACAGATTAGAGGCATGTGCTCAGTGATGGGTGACTCAAGAGCATGACCTTGAATGGCATTGGATGACACTCATTTTTATCCCCACTAATCTTAACCTCTCATCAGTAACAAAGATAACTGAGAGTAGCAGAGCATCACAGCTACACATTCTTCATTAAAAGACCCAGGTACGTGGTAAATAATTAAAACCACTTTAGAGCAAGTAATGAAAATTAAACCTTCCTAGCTTCCTACTGTCAACTGTGTGCTCTGTGCATTTGCTAACCTGGAAGTGTCTGATGACTTCCGTCTGGCTGTATCACTGGACGTATCCCCCTGCTTCTCCCCAGTTAATTGCTTGTCTTGGCTGACTGCCCTTTGGGGTGTATGAGGGATGAGCCTCCTCAGCACTTCCCATTATTCCCTGGACCAATAAGGACCCTGAATTGTCTCTCACTTTGTGGAGCTTAGATCCTTGCTATACCAAGTGTGGGCCTTGAAGCTGAGCTCAGCCTCACCTGGGAGCTTGGTAGAAATACACGCTCTTGGGGCCCATCCAGAGTCTACAGAATCTGACTCTGTTCTAACCCTGTTCTCAAGTGATGTGCATGTGGTGCACAGTGACATGAAGGGCTGTCCTCGGGTTCAGTGGTCAGCGTTACTCTTGTTTGGTGGCAATAGTTGCAGAGAGTTTCCAAAATGCCAACTAGGTAGACACGTGGGACAAGGGGAATGTGTTCAGCTTTGCCATACAGCTCATTCAAAGTCTGCTGCTAAACAAGCGATGAGTTAGTCAACGAATTACTGAACTATGAAGAATAATTACTCATCTTTGATCTGGCTACCAGATTTTATATCTTGAGGCCTCTAGATCAATTTAATTTTAAAATAAAGGCCAGTTTTTTAAATTCTCTATTTCCAGCTTCATTTCTGGAAATAAACAAAAAAGACTAGACCAACAATTACTGATGAGTGGGACGTCTGTCTGGGCCATTCCACAAACCTTCCTCCACGTGGCCATCACCTTTTCCTTCGGTTTCCATTTTACTGATGGAGAGCACTTGTTTCAGAGAGGGGAACTTAATTGGCCATTTGAGTCATCAAATAGTACCTCTTATTCAATATCTGAATAGTTGAAGTTGAACCTCATGTTTCTTATTAAAAACATACCTAGAAATTATTGGAAATTAACTCTATGCTATTCCAAAACACCTTTATGACCATAATTTAGGATAAAAACCCAGGGACACCTTGATGACTCAATGATAGAAAAGATTTTATTTTTCTTCTACAGCTATCTTCGATCAAGAATATTTTCTGAATATCAACTCTATCTGTAGAGACCATGAAAACATTTATTTAAATGTTATATTATTCTGTTCTTTGAAGAAAAGCCTGGGCTCCAAAAGAGTAATGATGAAATCGTGAATCACTGGGTGGCTTTCATTCTTCTTCTGCAGATGCTATTCACAGTTAGAGAGATTGATGACGGAAGCAGAGGTAAGACAATAACCTCCACTGTGCCTTTTTTTATTTAAAATAGGTGGGAGGTATATCATAAATTTTAAAAAGCTTGAAAAAAGAGAATAGTAGGAAGTTAAAAAAAAAAAGGCTGATATCATTAGAGAACAAAGGCAGCTCGCTGTCTCCCCAGCCCGCTGTCTCTTCTGAGCCCTGAGCCCTACTTTGAGCTGGGTGATGACTGACTTGGTTTTGCTGTTTCCTTTTCAAGTCCCTTCTTTTCCTCTTGGGTCCTGGTTTCACTCTGGGTACCCATCAGCCTCTGTATCATCTTCCTTTCTTCATTCATCATTTATGTATTCACGTATTCATATACCCACCAGTATTTATTTTAATTCCACAATATACAAGCCATTTTATTAGCTATTATGGATAACACAAGTTTCCTGTTGCTAAGACACTTGAAATCATTTGGAGTGAAGGCCAATTTCCAAACTTGTCCATTTATTTCCCATATTTCCTTTTCCCTCCTCATATGCATATAATGACTACAAGGTCTAACTGCAATTCTGATTTGATTAGAGCTAAAAGTCTGTAAACTTTCTGCCAATAATTAGCAAACTACTATCTCTTAATGTAAGCTACTGTTCTCACTGTTAATGCATTTAAATTCTGTTCCCTTGGCCTGGAAAAATGCCATAGTGTTTGTTCCCACATGATACTTCTGTTTCTCAGAGTACATATTCAGATTCTTAAAGACTTGTTTTGGATGGTGGTCACTTGGCCAAAATGTCAACGAAAACACAAGAGAATTCTTGAATTTTGCTCAGTTAGGCACAGTTTTATAATGTAGAAAATGTGGTGGGATATAGTATCTGTCCACAATTCTTTCTTCTCTCCTTGTTCTTGCCATGGAAATCAGCAGATGGCATATAGTTCCCTACCCCGTTCACTTTGGACTTGGCCATAAGACTTACTTTGAGTAATGGAATATAGGCTGAAGTGACAGCATACCAGTTCGGAATTGAGGCTTTAAGAGGCCTCAATTTATGTTTCTGCATGCCCTCTTGGAGTTTTAGTCTTCCACATTGAGAAGGCCATGGTCCAGAAAGACATATCTCTTTCAACCGGGTGTGGATTAAAGACACACAGAGCAGACCCGGACCCAACCCAAAGTCAGGAATCCACCCTAACCACTGAGCCCAGGTAGGGCTAACAGAGATCAGACAAATTCAGCCAAACTGCAGACTAGTGCATATGAAATATGAAATATGTTATTATTGCTATAAGCCATTTGGATTTGAGGCATGCTTGTTACTCAGCATTATCAGATCAGAAACCTAACACAGTAATTAGTATCAGAAGTGATGTGCTATTGTAATGAAAACCGAAAATATAGGTTGTTGCCTTTGGGAGTGGCAAGGAATTCTTACAAGGCTCCAGCAAAATGTCAACCCACTGGCAAAATAATTGTAAGCATGACTTCTAAGAGAGCCATTTACCAAACTGTCCAGGCTTCACATGGTCTTTGAATTGCATGATAACGTCTTTAAAAACAACAGAAGCAGAACTGAGAAAAAGTGGAGCATTCTCAGAAATCTGTCTCAGTATATAGAAAGAACACTGTCCAACCTAAAATTGATATTTTTTCTATCTCAAAGTACATTATAAACAGGATTTATTGACAAGTATTTTCTTATTTTACAATTGGGAAAAATAAGGTGGTGAAGGGTTAAGTATTTTGTCCAAAGTCATAAAGAGGCATAAAAACAAGCCATGATCTTCTGCTGAAGCTAAAACCTTATCCCACCATAATCCCTGAAGGCTGACAGAGCAACACGAAGTGAGTGTCTCCAAGCACACAGAATATTTGTGTTATTCAAAATGAAAAGAACCTTGAGAATCCATCTGTCCTACCGAAACAGCTTGTTCCAACACCAGAAAGCCTTTTCTCGTCAAAAATTATTTTTCTCATCAACTGCAAAGGAAAAAAATAACATGTTCATTTGGAAGCAATCAGGCAAAATAATGTTTATTGGAAAATGTCTACTTATTATTTTCTTCTAGTTACATGATTAGGCAAAAATGATGTGTTCTTTGATGATTTTTTAGTCATTTTTTTTCAGAAGATAGTAAATAGCTTTCTACTTTGTGATCCCAGATTTTTTTTTACAAAAGTGACTCCATGAAAACTTCCATCTCTCCACAGCCCCCCTTGTGTGAGTACCAGAAGGGCACAGGCCCCCCTCCAGGTGAAGGTCTTCCATCCCTCCAACCCAGCAAGTGGATGTAGGACAATCAATAACAATGCATCGCGAATTTAACCTTATCTAGTGTAATTATATTAACTTCACTTTTATCAACATCCAGGTTTAAATTATACAGTACGCTGCCTTTATGTCAGTATTTATTATGAGGTCATGTGTTCAAAGCGACAGCCTTGGGTAGCTACTGTTATAAAACAGACAACAATGCACTTCTACTGTTCATAATCTCAGGGATTACTTATAATAAGAATACCCTGACAATTCCATTAACACAACCGATCAATCAAACATCACAGTATACTGGCTCCTTTTAAACCAGTTGCTTGGGCGAAAATAACCACAGCTTTGATTTGTGTTTATCCTTCTCCTTCAGTTCAAATGTCAGCTGTTTCATTCTATCCTTTCCTCCATCCCTTAAGGACCTGGAGTAAGGAGATCTTAGCTGTTGGTGTTTCCAGTATATAATAACATAAATTTTGCACAGATGTGTGTTTTTAACCTTTACATCATTGGCTTATATATAGAAACACCCAAAAATATTCTGCCATACTTTATGTATATGAACTAGCTACATTTCTCAGGGTATATAATGTTATTTTATTCGGGGGAGTTTTTTTGAGGCATTGCTCCAATTATTTAGACAAACCCTTTATTGAGCACTTGGCACATGCCAGGCTGAATCTGCAGCTAATGGGCTGTGCCATAAGCAAATACTACCTTATTCTTACTTATATAAAGAAAATATTGTTGCATGAAACAATTTGGGAAAGAAGTAATCACTACACCTCAATAGCAGGTTGGCTATATAGAAGGAACGGTGTTCTGGAAAATCACTTCAAATAATATCATTTTAGAAGTACAAAAAAGAAAAAAACCCAAAGTAAGGTCCTCATAAAAAAAATAAAATGTTATGTAAAAGGGCTCATATTTATATTCACTGTTTTTGGTCTTTATGAATATTCATGCCCATATTCTTTTGAAACATTATATTTATTTAATTTGAAAGGCCAGTACTTCAGATGAGAAAAACTCATGCAGGGAAAATGAGTGAATTATTCATCTAAAAACAAATACTGTTTTGGGACGCTGTTTTATCCTTGTGTATTCGACATCTCCATAAATCAGCATCCAGTGGAGCAGTGTTTGTACAATGGACTCCAACCACAAAAAGACCCAGCAAGTTCTAAATGCCTTTGTTTGCTTTTTTTCTCATTCTGAGAGAGGAAAATCTCCAAAGGAAGCAAGCATATCCTTGAGCTGTAAAGACGAACTATTTTAGTGTCTGCGTTGGCTCAGTGGGGCTTTCAATCTTGAGTTATACAACTTCCTGCCACCATACTCAACCCCAACCCATGGCATGATGATCGCCCGAATTCCCTATGTTAGGGAAAGCTGGGCGATCTTCAGAGCAGGTCTGTCCCACAACAATAATCCCACTCTGGACCACCACAGCTACTTTATCTGGCTCCTTTTACTATTAGTTATTTAACAGATGTAAAGGTTCCAAACCATCACCAACATTACCCATTGCACCAGTAGCTCTCTCACATTCATAGGGGGCACCATGGCTTCCACAGGATGTGGTCTTTCTAAGCATTATTTTAAAGTCTCAGGATTATTAAGTTTTGGGCTTATGTCACACTTTTATGGCATGTACCACGCTATTTAAAGAAATGTGATTTCATCACCAGTATCACGAAAACCAGTAGCAAACTCCCCTCCTTAACAGGCTCTACCTTACTTTAATGTCACTTCAAAGACAGGAAGGCATTGTGCTTACTTCTGGCTGAACAATATTTATTTTTGAAGTGATAACTCCCCTATTACTATCAAAATATTAATAAGTGTATGTAAATTCCTGTTTATATAGGCGATATGTTCCAGAGAGCAATGCTAACTAAATAAAAATGGGAAAATATCACACTCTGGATATTTTCACCATTCTATCACTTTGAAAATGCCTATGTTGAAATAGACTCAATAGGCTCTATCTAAAGAAATATTCAACTCCAGATTTTGTAAAATTTGATATTTGGGTTGTGTTTGGGTCAATTTCAGGGATTTTAGTTCTTAACTGACTTCAGCTCTTCATTTACTCAACGGGTTCTTTGATCTAAGAAGTTCGCACAGACCCACATTGAACACACCTGGAACACCGTGGAGATGGGGTCAGTAAAGGTCACTGACTCAGAATGCTGTGGGCTGGCATTGTTTCCAGAAGCTTACCAGGTGTTTCTCTCAATCCCAGAGCCAAGGCGACTGAGACAGATCTTCACATAAAAGCACATCTACCTCAAAACCCCAGCCAAAACTTGCGTTCAACTTGCTTTTCATGGATATTTTCATGGCTGGTAAACTCCCAGGAAGGGAGACACGGGGAAAGGCAACGTGTATTCATGCTGCTCTTTTAAAAAACGCATATTTTTCCTCATGCTGTTCTTTCTCCTTGAAATACCATCCCTGCCTTCTTTAAAAAAACTGGTTAAATTATGATTGTTCTTCAAGATTTGTCTTTATTCCACTGCTAGGCTAAAAGTGCTCCTGGCACAGTGCCCACGCGCACACTGGCACTTGTCCCTGTATTGAAATGCTCTGCTCCATTCCACCAGGCCTCCTTGGGGTGGGGTGGGGACCGTGCTCCCTTCCTCTTTATGTTAATCATCATCATCAAAGTCAACATCACTTTGTGATAGCCCTATGAGGTAGAGTTATTTAAAGCATAAGTAAACTGAGTCACAGACACATGAAGTGCGTTGCCCAGGTCCACCCAACAGCAGGTGGCAGCTCGTAGGCTGAAGCCCTGGGCATCTGGTGCCAGAGTCTGCATCCCAACACTCCCCTCGCTTGCCTTTGAGCTCAGCCCCAAACCATCACGCTGTTACTGAGCATTAAGCCTGTTTTATTCAAGGTCACATATATTCATAACCTTCACAAAGAGCAACAGAGGTGTAAGAATCCAAAAGATTGCTTTCTCATTGTCTCCTATACTTATTAACTTTTACGTGTACGTCTGCTGTGATGTACTTTGAGTACTAAGTATTTTACTACATCATTAATTGCACACTTCTCAGCCACTTTTAAAATCTTGGGAGGAGCGTTTTAACAACAAGGAAAAGCACCTAAGACAATGTCGTGAATCCAGCATAAACCAAGAAACACATACTCTGGGTGAAGGTGGGGTCCAGTGAGGCCGGGTGTCATTTCATTTATTCCTTCATTAAGCAACATTTACCAAGCAGCGACCGCGTGTCCAGCTCTGAGCTCCACACAGGGTACAGGGGACAGAAGAGGGACCCACTGAGTCCTGCTCTCAGGGAACCGGTCCTCCGGAGGGCCAGATAAACAGGCAGCTCTGACACGGGGGACAGGGGCTTGTAGACGATACTCAGGGAGTGCCACAAAAACCCAGAAAGGGGACAGCTTTATCCCAAAGAACATTCCAGGGAGAGGGCACAATATGGGCAAAGCCTAGAGGTGATGCAGATTATTCACACGAAATGCTTTGGTTTACCGGCTTCCAAGTAACTGGATCGTTTTAATTGTGGAAAGCATTACACACATTATCGTGTATTGGCAAAAGCCAGTTTAGAACCAGGGTCATTTACTCTTCTACGGAAAAGCATCCAAGAAGCTGCTAGGAAAATGAACGGGTGAGTTATGCCAGAAGAGTAGCTGTAAAACTACAAATCCACACAACATAAGCATTTCACTGAATAGTCTCCGACGAGTTTATATTTGAATGATCTCCAGACTAGGTTTCCTTTGTCCTTAGTCTGTCCTGTTTCTCTCTCGTGCACTTCACTGGCCTTGGAGGCAAGACATGGGGCTGGCGTCAGAAGGAGGGAGATGTGAGGCAGAGGAAGCAGGTAGCCCCAAGCCTGCCCTCCTGGCCAACAAGAGGTGACTCCAAGGTGAGAAAGGCAGCGTGAGATAGCAGGTCCATTCTCTGCTCTGTCCTGAGGGGAGGGTTTGATCATTGCCAGCTGCCAAGGATGCCCACGGCAAGGGCTTCTGCCCGGTCTCACACCCGGAAATAGACTCTACTGCTGCCCTGCCTTAATTTGGGGGTTGCCACAAAGTAAACAGCACAGTGTGGTTAGGCAGAGGGAGGGCAAGAGTTCAGTTCCAATATGCTGTGGGTGGTCTTGAGGATGGATGACAGTTTTTCCTTCTAATTATTGTTGCTGGCTTACAAGAAATGTGGATTTAAACTCTGTTCTGTAATCACACCTACACATCAGAACCAGGGAGGAGCTTGTCATTCATCCGCTAGCCTAGTCCTGTCTCCAGGGTACAAAGTCACAGTGTGGCTGTGCCTGGCTTCCTCCTCTACATGCACAAACCATGTTGAAGCAGTGTCCCTTCTATGGGGGGGTACGCTCCTGTGTCTTGGTGAAGTTATCACGTGGTATGAAGCCCAAGTGTTGCAACACCGTGACTGGGGGTCCCTGTGCCTCTCCCCTGCTCTGTGAATCTTCCTGCCAGTGGACCAATCCTGAGAGCTGGGAGTGCAATCCAAGAGGCCACAGGTCCCAAAGGCTCTGGACTTCTAGGCTAAGCAAGGTTGGAAGTGGGCTCAAAGCGGAGTGGGTCCCATCTCTCCAACAGCCTACACCTGCCTTCCCCAGCGCCATTTTGTCTTTCCTTTGGAAGAGAATTTCAAGTTGTTTTGTTACTGGTGATCATTTTCAAACAATACCTTCCCACCTCAGACCTAGAATCAAGAATTTCTCCAAGGATCCTGGTCTCTTTAAGGGGAAGAATCTTTAGAAACCAGGAACTGGGTATAAGGAGTGATCATTATTCCTTTTTTTCTGGTCACTTTCTGTGGGCACAGCCAAGAAACACATACGTAAACATTCCTCATAAATCCTGAGTTCATAGTGATTCCTCCCATTTAAACCCAATACTGCTTTGTTCTTCCTCACCTCGCTCAATTCTTATATGTACCTCTCGGCTCCAGCGATAACCCTGGTTTCTGACATCATCAACATATTTATTCTCTCCCTCAATACACACTCTAAACAGTATATTTAGTATTACTGTTATCAATACAATTGCCAAAAACAAGCCAAGTAAAGTCTAAGATGTATTTCAGATCTTTATGTTCTTAAAAATTTTCCATAAAGACCGTACAGCCAGGGTACTTGTATTGACTTGTCTTTTGTGTGGTTATCAATATGCTATGTGTTTAGTTAAATTGAGAGTTTGATTTTTTCCTGCCTTTCCAATTTAATTTTACTTTTGAATATGTACTTTTAGGAACAACAATCAAAACAACAGATACAGGAATATTTATTGATGACCCACTTCAGATGAAGATAAGTTCTCTAGTAAGGGGTGTCACATTTAATTCAGAACTGTAAGATCTACCTCATTGATTACTGGGTTTAGATGCTATTCTGAGTCCAGATCTGCCTGTCTCCTTCCACCTGCTCTCTTTTGCTCATGAAAGTGGTTCTCCTGTTATTCTGCCTGGTCTGCTCTCATGATAATATCCCTTCTTTTTCATTGTTTGCATTTAACTGAGGTACCTCTGCCTTTTCTCCTTTTTAAAATTTTTAACGAACTATTTTTAGCACAGTTTTATATTTACAGAAAAACTGCAAAGATAATACAGGGTTTCCATATACCTCCCAGGCAGTTTTCCTGTTATTAACATCTTACATTAGTATGGTACATTTGTTAAACTTAGTGAACCAATATTCTTATATTATGACTAATGAAAGCCCATAGTTCACTCAGATTTCCTTAGTTTTCACCTAATGTCCCTTTTTGTCCCAGGATCCCATCCAGGATACTACATTACATTCTCCTGTCCCCTTATGGTGAAACTTTCTCAGACATTTTCTTGTTTAATGGCCTTAAAAGTTTTGAGGACTACTAATAAGCTATTTTATAGACTGTCCCTTGAGTGAAATTGGGTAGGTTCTTTCATGATTTTCCTGCGATTATGGGTTTGGGGGCAGAAGACCACAGAGGTAAAGTGCCACACCAAGGGTAGGTGCTATCCACAGGGCTGGTAACTGATGATGTTGCCCTTGATCGCCTGGCAAGGTCATGTTTGTCAGGTTCCTCCACGGTACAGCTCCTCCCCCGCGGGTCCACACTGTCCTCTGGCAGGAAGTTACTCTGTGCAGCCCACTCTTGAGGGCTGAGGAGTCCCACTCTCCTTCCTTGAAGGCAGAGAATCTACATAAATCATGTGGAATTCGTTTGCATGGGAAATTTGACTCTTCTCCCCATTTATTTAGGCATTAAATCATTTACTGAGATCAGTGTGGATTTATGAATACTTTTATGCTGTAGATTAGAATCCAATACCGCCTTATTTATTTTGGTGTTCAAATTGTTCCAACTTCAATTTTCCTTGGAGAAGTGGCTGATTCTAATGCTGGGGCAGGAAATATACGTGATATGCTTCGAGCCTCTTGTCATGCAAATCAAACGCCTAAAAACAGAACAAGGAAAAATCCCCCAGGGATGGGCGTGCCACAGGGAGCCAGCACAGGAGGCCAGTGGAAGAGCTCTCACTTTTTTCGCTTTTCTGAATTGCTACAAGTGAGTCACTTGTCAAAGCAGAGAGTTGGGTTTCATTTTGAGAGCCAATATGAAGATTTTTTTTTCCATTTTATAAGTGGGTTAAGCCCATTTGTATTCATTGATATGACTGCAGGGTTATAACTTGGTCAAACAATTTATATTAATTTTACTGTCTATATTACATTGAATTTACTGTGGTTCTTTGTCTATACAGACAGTTTTGGGTTTTTTTATTATATTTCTATGTCTTTATAAAAATTTGTATTTTTGTTCTGGTGGTAACTGCTACACATATACACACCATCCCCCCCACACACTACACACAGCACACACACACCCTACACACACACACAGACGAATTCGTGCCCTTAGTCTTTTCCTTACTAGGTGTGTGCTATTTGCTTTGTCAGTTTTAAATTATATCCTTTGACTCTCATTTATTACCTAAGCAACGATCAAGGAGCTTGTTTTATTTTTCCTCTCTTCTCTTTCCTTCTAATTGCAAACCTTTCATCAAAGTGTGACATCTACACAAAAGTGCAAAATTCCTAACTGCATAGCATAACGGATTTCACAAAGCAAACAAAGTTATATAGTCAGAACCCAGAACAAGAAACAATATTTCAAGTATCCCAGAAACCCTTCCTTGTGCATTCCCCCACCCCTAGCAAGCACATCCGCAAAAGTAACACTATCTTGACTTTAAATGCCACAGATTAATTTTGGCTGTTTTTAACCTTTATATGAATGGAATCCTACCACATATATCCTGTTATGTTTGGCTTTTCTGATCAGTATTACATTTATGGGATTCGTCCACATTGTTGAGTGCAGCCATTATGGTTCCTTCATTTTCCTTGTTGTCTAGCATCCCATGTGTAAATACTTATACCACAGCTTGTTTAATCATTTTCCTGCTAAGAGTCATGTGAGTATTTTCCAGATTTAGGCTATTACCACTGAATGCTGCTATGACCTTTCTCATACATATCTTTTGATGAATGTGTGTATATATTTATGTTGAATATAAACTGCGAAGTGAAATTGCTAAGTAGTGGTCTATGCACATGCGGGACCATAGTGGACTCAAAGTTTCCAAGTAGTTGAACCGATTTACACTATTACTATTCACCTGTTCAATATCTTTGTCAATCCTCCTCCCATTTTTAAGTTGTACTACTCCTATCTTTTCAGAAAATATAACATGTACCTATACTATTTTCCCATATTTGTCCCCACTTTCATTTTACTCTTAGATCTACAGAGTATCCATAAAGTTTGGAAACAGATGATATTGTCTTTATCATTGTTGTTGTTTTACAGATTGAAGATGTCCTAGAAAACACTGTGAATGTATACCTTTGCTTCTGACTTCACTGGTGCCCCACAAAATTCATATAGTCAGTGCACATCCTCAGTCCTATTGTGTAAGTTTTCCAGTCATCTCTTCTTGGATAAATCTTGTCCTTTAATATGGTGCCTCTCAAAGTCTGCTCTACAGACTGGCAACTAGTACAAAATAAAAAACCTGTGTCAGAATTAAATGAATTATTTCATAAGGACATTGTTTAGTTCAGCCAACTGGTGCTTTTTTGTTGTTGTTGTTAGCGTGTTTTATTCACAAAAGCAAGTGGTGCACTGAGTTATTTTCAGGAACTCCTTATCTCTTCATCATGAAACAACACCTTGAGGATTACTGGTCCAGTGGATTCCACAGGAAGGATTCATGAGTACAGTATTACTTGAGTTTTTGATTCTTGAAAGACAGCTTGGATGGATATAAAATTGCAAGCTCATACAAAATACATCCTTGAGTTTCTTAAATTATTGCTCCATTGCTGTCTTGCTTGGTATGTCAATATAGAGAATTCTGATGTCAATCTGATTTTCTTCCCTATAAGTGATGAATCTTTTAGTATGGACACCCTGAAGATGTGTTCCTGTCTTTAAAATCTCGTAGACTTCTCAGAAACATAGTGGCACTGACCTTTTTAGGTCAATTTTTTTCCAGGTATTTAGTGGACCCTCTGATGTATAAAATCAGGTCTTCATTAATTTTCCCAAATCTTGTGTTTCGTTTTTTTTTAAAATTAGGTCTGTTTCATTATATTGCTTTCGTCTTCAGGAACTCCAATTATATGAATACTAAAACTTCTTTGTTTATCTTTTACCTATCCCTTTCTCTCTAATCCTTTTTACTTATTTATTTATCTTGGTCTCTTGGCTATTGTCAGTCGTCAATATCCTTTATTATATACATATATTTTGTGTGTGTGTGAGGAAGATTGTCCTTGAGCTAACATCTATGCCAGTCTTCCTCTATTTTGTATGTGGGAGGCTGCAACAGCACGGCTTGATGAGCAGCGTGAAGGTCCATGCCCGGGATCTGAACCTGTGAACCCTGGGCAGCCAAAGCAGAGAGAGCAAGCTTAACCACTACACCACCAAGCCAGGCCCTATTGTATTTTAATTAAATCTATTCTTCCCTATGCACTTTTGTCTCTTTCTTGAATTTCTTCCCTGAGATTGCTCAATTCTCATTTCATATCTTCCTGTTTTTTATCCATTTTTGTTCTGAGTTTTTGCATTTCTAATTGGAAGTTTTAAAAATTATCTGAAAAAACTTTAAGAATATGAATTAGCTTGGAATGGTGTGTTACATTTTTCCTTTTCTGGTTTTGTGGTTTGTTTCTTAAGGTTTTCCATTCTCATTTTCTGATTTCTTCTTACAGAAGCTTTGTATAGATGCTGTCTGCCATGCTCTGTTCATTAGAAATGTCTTTTATTTTACTGAACAAACAATACCCTGTGTATGTAGGCAGAAATGAGGGGTACTTCCTTATTTTGATATAATAAAATACACTTTCTTTAATAAATGGCTCCTTGGGAGAAGGCAGAGTGGGTTCTCATGTTTTTAAATCACATTTTGTTTTTTCCAGCCTTATTGACATATAACTGACATATAACAGTGTGTAAGTTTAAGGTGTACAGTGTACTGATGTGACACACTTATAAACTCATGCATCACTTAACAACGGGGAAATGTTCTGAGAAACACACTATTAGGTGATTTCTTTGTTGTGCGAAAATCATAGAGTGAACTGAAGAGGAACAAAATTTGCCACTCCAAAATGTGTCTCTTTAACATGAGCATTATTTTAGGGCTGACTATTTTTAAGAAAAAAAAGACTCAGAAAGTTTTTCTTGTTACCTCCTCTTTAACTGTATAAAAGAATTCAGATAAAAGAGCTGTCTCAGGAAGCAAGCTATCACCTTAACATAACATGAGCTAGAAGGTAGACAGGGAGGAACCTAGAAGAATCTGCTTATTGAGCTCTCCCCTATCTTGCTCTTCTCTTTCTGTGTAGCCAATAAACATCATCTTCCAAATGTTTGCTTCTTTTCACCTACCTATGAATTGCCTTCCTTCACTTTGAAGCCCTGACTCTCCCCATCCCCACCTCTTTTGTCTTCAGCTGAGGACGGTATTTAAGGTGAGGGCTTCAGCCATTTTGGTGAGTTACTTGGTTTTCCTGGATTTCTCCCATGTACACATGTTATTAAACTTTTGAGTTTTTTTCCTCCTGTTAATCTGTCTCATGTCAACTTAATTATTAGACCAGCCAGAAGAACCTAGAAGGGTAGAGGAAAATTTCTTCCTTTCCTACAGTACTTACACAAACCTAGATGGTATAGCCTACTATTCACCTAGGCTATACATATGGTACTAATCTTATGGGACCACCATTGTATATAAGGTCTGTTGTTGACAGAAACATTGTTAGGTGGCACATGATTGTATTGCAAAATGTTTACCACCATATTGTTAGCTAACACTCCGACCCTTGTGCTTTGTTGGTGGGAATGTAAATTGGTACAGATACTATGGAAAACAATATGGAGATTCAAAAAATTAAAAACAGAACCACCATGTGATGCAGCAATCCCACTTCTGGGTATATAGCCAAAGTAATGAGTCAGGATTTCAAAGAGATATCTGCATTTCCATATTCACTGCAACATTGTTCACAATAGCCAAGATATGGCAACAACTTAAGTGTCAACAGATGAATGCATAAAGAAGATGTGGTGTCTATATACAATGGAATATTATTCAGCCATGAGAAAGAAGGAAATCTTGCCCTCTGCAACAACATGCATAGACCTTGAGGACATTATGCTAAGTGAAATAAGTCAGACAGAGAAAGACAAGTACTGCATAAAATCACATATACGTGGGATCTAAAAAAGTTGAACTCATAGAAATAGAGAATAGAATGGTAGTTGCCAGGGGTTAGCCAATGGGGGAAATGGGGAGATGTTGGTCAAAAGGTAGAAACTTCCAGTTATAAGACAAATAAGTTCTGGGAATCTAACATATTGCATGGTGATTATAGTTAATAATACTGTATTATATACTTGAAAGTTGCCAAGAGCGTAGATCTTAAATAGCCTCATCACTAAAAAGAAAGCGTTCTGATTTTTTATTCTGTGGTTTCTGTACGACTTTCATTTCCACTTTTATTCTTCTTTCCTTCTATCACTACACAGCTAAGGAACACCTTCTTCCTCTCCCCCCAGAAAAGCAGTGCCTTTCCAAGACTGCCACCTCTGCGCATCTGAACTTTCCAATTGTTTCTTGAAATTCTCCTTTAGGCAGTATTCTGATCCACCAAGGTTCAGAAGAGGTATGAGGGTCTTCCTCTCTCTAGGGATAATTTTATCTTTTTTTCTTTGCCACTTCTGGGCTGCCACCGTCCTCTCCTGTTTGCTGTTCACTTTCTTCCTGGCTCTGATCAGACATGGTCTCCATATCTGGCTCTGCTGGCAGCTGGTGTATGAAAGTTTATTTCCCATCATACAAATTACACATGTTTGTTAATTTCTGTCTCCTGTGGAGGTTTCATTTGCTCTCCTTACTGATGTGAATGTTTCTGGAGGAATGTGTAGAGAATTTAGACTATGTAGCCATCTAAATGGGAATATTGACACCAGAAATCGTAATTTCCAGTTTTTACCCCCAAATGGTTAGCTAACACTGTTTTGAAGGCTCAATTCATTTCCCACTGATTTGAAATGACACATATATACTTGTGACTATTTCTGTTCTATCCATCTGTCTATTTTTATTCCAGCAGCCTAATATTTTAATTATAACTTTCACACATTCTAATATCACAAAAATTCAAGTAACCATCTCTGGATCTTCTTTATATAACTTTCCTGGTTATTCTTGTTTGTGTATTACTCTTCCATATTAAAGTTAACAACGAGACTAATCTCCCCATACTTACATGTGCATTTCGGTTGAGATTCGTTTCAATTTAGAGGTGCAAGACTGGGGAAATTTGACACTTTTTTAAGAATACTGAATCTTCATATGTGAGAATATGTTATCTCCTGATTCATTAATATCTTCTCTTATAACACTCCCTAAAGTTTTATAGTTTTCTTCCAAGAGAGTCTGAACATCTCCTCATGTTTATCCCTAGACATATTACGAATATGTTAACACAATGACATATTCCTAGATTCCCTAGTGTGAATGTAAATAGGGTTATTGTCCCATAATATTTGCTAACTTTTTTTACTCGTATATTAGAAAGCACTTAAGCTTTTAAATATGAACTTTTAACACAGTGATTCATGGAATCTCTCCACGAATACTAATGGTTTTCAATTGACCTTATTCTCAGGTCATAATAAAAGTGAATAACATTTATTGAGGGCTTGCTCTTTGCCAACTACTGTAAAAGAGGCACCTTATATGCATCATCCAATTATTTTAACAACAAATTTGTGAAGTATGTGGTACTAACAGTCTTCAGAGAGATTAAATACTATATTAAAGCTTAGAGAGTTTGAATAACTGGCCCTCGATCACCCAGCTATGATATATCAAGGTGAGCGTAGAATAGCAACAATTAATGATGATTTTCCTTATCCTTACCCATCTGCATACTTTAAGTCTCCCCCTGTTCAACTGAAGTTTGGTTAAATACGAGAACTTAAGTACAACAGAACCGAGAGCATACATCCTTCTTTTGTCCTCATCTTAACGGGAATCCCTCCAATGTGACATCCGTAAGAATTTGGAGCCTGAATTTGAATTATTTTTATAACACGTTAAGGAAATTTCCTTTTGATTTTAATTTTACTCAGAGTTTTCCCCTCTAAGAATTGGAATTGAATTATCTGAACAGTTTTTGACTATATATCAAAATGACCTTGTAATTCTTCCCTTTAATAGATTAAAATATTAAACAATATTATTACATTTCTAACACTGAGCCTTCCTTGCACCCCAGAAAAAACCCTACAGAGCTGTACTTGGTGTGTGCGACCTTGGGCAAATTTCTTCATCTCTATGGGCTTCTTACACCTTTTTATATAAAATTGGAATATTAATAGTATCAACTTCATATTGTTGCTGTGAAAATTATTAATTTATTTATTAAAAAATTTATCAAATTACTATTTTATGCTAGGCACAATTCTAGGTTACATTATTATACCAATGAGCAAACCATAAAAAGACTTTATGGGCTTACATTCTAGTTAATAAGATAGCACAAACTTAGAATAGCACCTGGAACATAGTAAGATCTATGTGTTAGCCATTATTAATAATATAGTTTTAATATACTATTGGACTAAATTTGCCAATATTCCTCATAAGATTTTGCATCTATAGCCATGACTTTGTCAATAGTACTATTTTTGTGTTTTCTTTATCAGGTTAGAATACATGGATGATGCCAGAGTCATAAAATTAAATGGGAAAACTTTTCATATTTTGCAAGACGTTAAACACTACAGAAATCGTTCAGTGCTAGAAGAAACTCTTCTGACACTAGAGCCTTTTTTTAAATAAGGTCTCTCTTTCTAAATTTCTCAAATGACTATTTGACTATTTCAGTTGTCTTAAGTTTGTTTACGTAATATATATTCTACTAAAAATCCATCTATGTAATTTAGATTTTAATATTTATCAGCATAGATTGGTACACAATACTGCTTTGAAATTTTACGCTGTTTGTGTATTGCTAAGAAGTGAAAGAAGGAGATATTTAAAAGGCCACAGAGAGGACAAGTAGGGAAAATAAAGCACTTTTCTATGCTCTTCCCCATTACCTGGGATGGGAGTTTTGAAACTGAGGAAACATGAATGAATCATCAGGAGTATGCATATATTACTCACCATTTTAAACAGACTATCTCATAAGTTCAAGTTAAACTTTACCACTGAGACACCAATATGGAAATAAAACCAATAAGGCAAAAAAGTGCGACTATGTGGTATCCATGGTCACTCCTTGGTCTTCTAATGTGCTCTGATGATCTGCTGAAGTGTACTTGTATGCTGCCCGCAGTGGGGCCATAGCAACGCACTGAACTGACTATCTGTCTGTCTACATACCTACCTACCTACTATCTATCTAGCTATCTATCCACCTACCTATTCCATCTAACGATCGATCGATCTCTATCTACCTACATATCGATCTACCTACCTACCTATCTACCTACCTAATATCTATCTATCTATCTCATCTATCCACCTACCTGTCTACCTACCTATCCCAACTATCAATCGATCGATCTCTATCTACCTACATATCAATCTACCTACCTACCTATCTAACCACCTACCTACTTATCTATCATCCAACCATCCACCTATCTATCCATCCATTTATCTATCTATCTATCTATCTCATCTCATCTATCATTGACTTTTCAGTGCATCAAGGTAAGAATGCATTGAAAAAATAGCTTTTAAAAGTTAAGTCATCATCTATACCTTAGCGATTTTATTTCTTCTCTTTTAAAAGCATGCTCTTTTGCTTTTTTTTGTGCTCCAAATCATAAATTTAATGAAACACTATAAGAGCTAGTGAGACAACCCTGATAATTCTAATATTTCATTTAAAAATTTTGAACATCCCATCCATGTTTTAACCTTGGACTGTGTCTCTAAGCAACAATAACAACAACCCTTTACTGTTTTCACAAGACATCTAGCATTTACCATGAGTTACTTGACGGAGAATGAACACACACGTTTTGGTAGTCATAAGAGAAAACCCTTCTAATAAATTCAGTCATCTTTTACATGATTATTCCTTTTTTTGAAATGAATGAAAACTTTCGACTAATTGGTTAAATAATTCATTGAAACAGCCTCCAAATCTATTCTTAAATTGAAGAAATATCTATTTCATGAACTATTTTCAGATAAGAATGCCAAAATCTTCAGATTTAGAACCCTCACATAAAATTCCAGAGAAATTTACAAGGTATAGTATGACTTTTCCAGGTTTACTTAAAATGGGCCTAATTGCACTGAAAACAAAATACTATTTAAGAACCTTTTTATTACCAACAGATGAAGTAAATTATCCTTCTCAAGATTAAAAACATTCATAAATATATTTAGTTTAGGTTATTTCATTTAAAAGCAACTATCCTCCAGGGTGGGCCCTGTGACCGAGTGGTTGCGTTCATGTGCTCTGCTTTGGTGACACAGGGTTCACCAGTTCAGATGCCAGGCAGGGACCTACACATGGCTCGTCAAGCCATGCTGTGGTAGCATCCCACATAGAAGAAGTAGAACGACTTACAACTAGGATATACAACTATGTATTGCGGCTTTGGGAGGAAAAAAAAAGAGGAAGATTGGCAACAGATCATATCTCAGGGCCAATCTTCCTCACCAAAAAGCATACCTAAAGAAACAAAACTTGAGGCTTCCTTCTAAAAAAAAAAATTAACTATCTTCCTTTGTCATTGTATTCAGTTAAACTCTTGGGGACAAAACAGAATTTGGGGTATTAAGGGCTGTTATAGTATTAATTTCCAAAAATAATTAACTTAAGCTATCTTAAGAATTCATGGGATTACAGCAGATTCTTCTAAACAGAGGAACTTGAGTTTCCTGACACAAAGATATATGAGCTTCCTGACGTACAACGATCAAGAGGTAGAAGTTTCCACAAAGTCAATGTAACTCCTTTTATTTAGAGGATATTCATTTAACATTATGCAGGTGTGATGCCAGGGGTAACTGGAACTAACATATATGGGTATGTGCCTAAAAAGGGTTCACAGGCTAGACCAAACTAAAAATGGCCACCAGGAAATAACACATGGGTTTGCCTGAGTTCTATTTTATCTTGGGGTAGGGAAGGTTTGAGTGAGAAACAGTAAACAGGAAGTGACGGCAGAGATGACAAACAGCTGGACATTTCCCCAAAGGCAGTGTGGGTGGGCCTCAGGTGGAACAGCTGGCACAGGAGCGGCTGATGGGGGAGTGGGTTTCCAATGGAAGCTAGCTCACGCACCTCAACAATATGGCCTGGGGTCCAGTGTTCTCCCAGAAAAGCATGGTTTAGAAGGATGGAGTCAACACTTCCATCCATTATCTTTCCTCACGTTCTAAAATTTAGTCAAAGCTACCAGTACAATTAATCAAAATGAAGTCTGTTTCTTTCTTTCTCTTGTTCTTAACACTCTGTTGAATTCTGTTACTTGATGCCTTGGGAGCTCTCCAGGTAATTCACACTTCGCTGCAAACCTATAAGAGCGGTTCCTAAGTGCTTATTGTGACTTTAAAATGGAGCCTCGGAGCCTCTCTGTGTTCAGGTAATTACTAAAACAGTATGGAGATCGTCCACCCCCCTTTGCCTTCCAAGCCTGCACCATCTGCCAGGCCTGGAGGAGGCCTTGGACACAAGATCCAGCCCCCGCTTGCTCGCTAGGATGGGTTAACGATGAAATCTGAGCACATGTGAGAGGCACCCGTCTCGGTTTTGAATAGCGGGGAAACATCACAAGAAGAGCCAAGTCAGAGGTGTGTATAGAGAGAAGAAAGACGTGGAGCTGAGGCAGAGACGTAAGGAGAGGCCAAAGCACTTGCAGATTCACACGCTTCAGCAAGAAGTCTAGACTTGACTAGGGCACGGGGAGCTACAGATAGGCTCCCAGCAGGAGAATGATGACTTCAAAAGATCCCCCTGCCCCGGTGAGACTGGGCTTCCAGGACCTGAGGAGAAGGCAGCTGGAAGCCTGTGTAACATTTCAACTTGAGAAATAATGAGAACCTGAGCTAAGGCTGACACAGAAAAGAAACAAGGGTACAGACTCGACATTCGGCATCTGTCCTGGCCAAGTGGGCAGGGTCGCCGAAAAAACTGGGATTTACAAGGACAGAGCCAATTCCCAACTGTGGTGGTCACTGTGCTGCAAAACACAAATGCCCTTCAGCACTGAGGTTTCAATGCCTCTCCTGCAACTGCATCACCTGAACAGAGCCACCTGCCCCAGCTGGCCTCTTTCTGGTGCATCTGATCAGTCCAATGACTGCTTGTCACGGAAGTATAAGGCCAGTCCTCTCACCCCAGCTTGGGAGGGTGATTCCAAAGGGCCACTCTAGCTCCCCAGCACCCTGCGGGGGGAGCTGAGTCCTTGCTGGGACCTCAGTACAGTCCATCCTCCAGCCCGCCTCCTTCCCTTCCCCTAAAGGTGTCAATCTTAGGAGCCACCCACTAAACCCCCTGCACGTCAACCTTGATCCCTGGAGCCCAGCCAGCAGCAGCATCGGTGAAGAAGGGGGACAGTGCTTGCACAAAGACACCTCTGAGCACCTGCTAAGCACAGGGCCAAGCACAGGGCCAAGAGCATGGCCTTGGAAACCAGGTGCAAGGATCACGAACACTTCTCGTCAGGTCATCAGAGCAAACACTTCTTAGAAGTTAAAGCCACTTTTGAGTCATATTAATATGATATAATATATTAAACATTATAGATAATATAACTAATACCACATAACTTGAGAAGCACATTGGAAGTATATATGGAGACAAAGTGACCTTCAATAATTAAGGCATAATTCCACAGATATGCACAAAATGGATACAGAAAAACAAGGATTTTATGAGACAAACAAAGAAAACATACAAAACAACAGAAACAAATGGAAAGCCATAACCATTCAGGAAGGAAGAATTATTAGAGTGCCTGGTACCTCCCTTTGATAGGATGGTATGCACCTAAACAAGTACAGTCATGCGTTGCTTAACGACGGGGTCACATTCGGAGAAATGCAGCATTAGGCAATTTTGCTGTTGTGTGAACATGATAGAGTGCACTTACACAAACCTGGATGGTACAGCATCCTACACACATGGGCTGTATGGTACTAAACTTATGGGATCACTGTCGTATATGCGGCCCGCTGTTATGCGGCTCATGACTGTGGGAGAATACTTTGTGTTCTGGAAAGATACCTATTGAGACATGTCTTGCTAGGGTCTGAACAACACTGGAAGAAACAGCTGGTGTACACACCCTAGTCTCTCAGCCTCCCCAGTGCTGGCCTCCAGGACTTTCCAGTGTCTTCTCTTTCAAGTAATAAGATACATCCTATTTGTGAAGAAATGAGGTAAGAAGAAACCCGCCTGCCACTCCGACTCTCCTATGAAGCCCCACCCCGCAGCAAATAGAAAACATGCCTCGAGTCTTATCAGGATAAGACGAGGAAGAAGGAGACAGCGCTAACCTCTTCTCTCTCAGATCTGTGGAGCCTGACATTAGAGGAACTTGTCTGAAGCCTGTCTGATTGACTGAGACCTTAAATAAATTCCCACACAGACAGACCAGGGCCCTGGGAGAGCGAGAAGATCATCTCAGAGAACCAGGGGAAGACAGCCTTGTGCCGGTGGAGGAAGTGGGTCTTCTGTCTAGAAGGCCTCCCTACAAAAGCTATACCTGTTGCTGCAACTGAGCAGAGGCTTGTCTCAATGCAGGATAAGGGTTGACAAGGAACATCACACTCAAATGGCCACGAACAGGTTTTAAATTTCTCGGGCATTTCTTCTTGTCCTTTCTCTTAAGGATTTCTGCACGTATGTCCCTGACAGCTATGGTCTATATATCTTTTTAATGTATTGGCAGGTTTTGGTGTCAGTTATATCAGCCTTGAAAAAAGTTGGATGCTGTTCCATCGTCCTCTACTTTTTGACACAGTTTTAAGAAGATTAGCATTCCTTCTTCTGTAAACGTTTGGTAGAATCCACATAACACAACGACTCTGTGTTTTTCTCACCTCCATGCTTGGATCTGACCCTTCCTGCGTCCACCATCTCCATTCACCCTCATCAAAGATTTCTTACTCATTCCCAAACTCAGGTCCTGGAACTCGGGAGGGTGCACGTACCATTATGACATGTCACCTCCCACATGACACCTGTGCTCTTTCAAGGCACCGCCCACTGCTTACTCAGCAGGGTGTACCCAGTGTCCAGCAGAGAATCTGGAATACTCAAGAAGCTCCCTTAGTCTTCTAAAAATCTTAATAAAGGACTGCAATGAAGAACATGGAAACAGGACATGCTCAATGGATAAATGAAGAAAACAAAATGACCTGTTCAGTTATTTTTGTGCTCATAAAAAAGCACATTGTAGATATTCCTGAACGGAAATTAGTGATCACTAAAGAAAAATGAAGATTAATACATAGAGAGTTATTAGTTTTAGTTACAAGCATGGTATCAACAACCCAGTTAGGGATTACAGCTTCTTTGTTATATAAAGTAGTGATTTTAATACCTATTTTAGACCTAGACATCGGTGGCTGATTTTTTAAACTATATCAAAATTATTGAAACATTTTTTCTGTGTATAATGCAAATGATGAAAAAACCCAAAAATGATAAATCAAAATAAAGATAATATTAAGCTAATTCGCTCCCTTATGAGATTCAACAAAAATCAGTTTTATGTAATTATCATTTTTATTAGTTTCTAGGTCCTCTTAAAAACACAAGGATAAATGGAAGACAGTAAGTAATGTGATACAAAATATCATTTTAAATTGAATTATTTTCATAGCCAAGCATGGATATGTGAGAATCCATCCTGAATTGTATATAATTCTAGTTATTAAATAAAGAGATAAAATTAAAATTTGTTAATACACTGAGTAAACCTCTCAGCTGCCGTTTATCAATCCATATTAAGGCATTTTCCTTTTATTTAATTTTGTACTTCTTGGGCTCTCACTGAACATAATTAATCTCATTTTGTGATTTTCTTACTAGCCTTTCAATTGTAAAGGGCATATTTGTTTTTTTTTAAAAAGGCAACATCGGGGCTGGCTTGGTGGCATAGTGGTTAAGTTTGCACAGACTGACACACTGCTCATCAAGCCATGCTGTGGCGGCATCCCACATACAAAATAGAGGAACGTTGGCACAGATGTTAGCTCAGCGCCGATCTTCCTCATCAAAACAAAAAGGCAATATCATCATCCCTTCCCTCAAGTTCATGTCTTCAGTTACATATATTGCATTTCCAAAGTTTCCACTTCTTACTAGTATCATATTTAACTGTCTTCTTACTTAACAGATGTCTGACTTAGGGTGATTGTAATTTAAAACAGTATTAGCCTGCCGTCTCTGAAGCCCTGCTGAGCTGACGTCTGTTCAGGTCAGCCTTTGGAGAAGTTGCTTGATGTACCTTCAACCACAGAGATTTAAGATACTGAGTCATTTGTCATGCAATTCCCATCCCCAAAGTGATGCTTTAAAAAAAAATATATAGAACGCTCTCTATATATAGTTTGCTGGCCAGAGCCTTTCAATAGTATGTCGTAATTCCCCATAAGGTATATTTCTCTTCCTTCCATTTTTTTGTTGTTTTTAGGTCTTGGTAATAAAGTCCAGAGGAGACTTTTCCTACCTGTGTATATATGCCTCATTGCTCCTGTCGTTTAGTCTTAAATTCACCTAATCAAAGCCACTTTCCCCCTGAGCAGCAGGTAGAGCCCCGTGTGTACATGGTTTCCTCTTCCCTCTACAGCTGGATGTGGATGGGGACAGGCCCGAGTCAGCTGGAAGTGAGTTGTGAACAGTTAAACACTCCCATGTGAAAATAATTCCATTTAATATCAGAGAAAAGAACTTCTAAAAGATATAAACAATGGCATTAACAGAACAAAAGGACAGCTCTCACAGAGACTATTCATAGTATACAACTACCAGTTGTAAGGGGAAGAAAGCTAACATCAATTATGTGTATTTTAGTGTAAGAAGATGCCTACTTACTCTCACAGTAATAATGATCCTCCCATCAATATCAATTTTCCTTTTTTTGGGAGTAATATCCCTCCCCACTAAGAAATGATAAATTTTACCACTCCAGTCCTTAAAGTCTTTACTTCTGCATTAAATAAAATCTTAAATCTGTCTTCAAACTTCAATCAAAAAGCACAAAAATCAAGAATAGCAGAAGGGTAATCTAATACCCCAAGCTACACCTGTCTCGTCTCCACATCTGTCACCTGCCGGTTTCAAGTCATCAGGCAATAGCTCAGGTCTGTTAACCTGGGTCTCAGAGTGAACATTCCCCCATACCCCTGGGCAGAGAGAAAGGGCAAAGGCAATTCAAGAGTGAGCCACCTGCAGGAGATTCTACGTTTTCCATCCTGGGAGAGCCCTGGGGATTTACAATCCAAATATCCCTCTCCGAGTTGGGGTTGGGGACCAAGGGGACCACACAGAGCTGTGCATACCCACATGTGTATGTGTGCGTGTGTAGAAACTTTGGCTATTACAGTATTTCTTTAATTTTTTTTAATTTTAAAATCCTTAAAATTCATAAAAGCACCATTACGAAGGGATAAAGTCTACTGGTGCGCCCTTTGAACGCTCATCTGCCCCTGGAGACAACATGCCCCTGGTGACTGGTTAGCATTCTCTCTGTCTTATGTCTTAACGAATAAAATCACAGATATTTCCACCTTGGATTGAAACCAAGAACTTCAATTATATAATTCTCTTCATAAATAGAAATGCTAATTTTTTTCAATTTTATTATTTTATATTCATAGTAATAGATATTCATTAAAGAAAAGATAGAAGATTCAAATGAGAGGGTAAATCATTGTAAATATCTCTAATACCCAAAGGTCCCTCCTTTTATTGTCTGAATATTTATCCTTTTATCTTTTTTCTAAGATAAATTAAATAACAGCATTGGGATTGTACTACACATATTATTTCGTAGTGACATAGCACAATTAGGATATTAATAAACCTTCATATTATAATTTCGGCTAGTGTACCAATAGATATTGTTTTGACCCAGTGTTTCTCCATGCTTCTCGGAAGATCCAGTTACATCTTTTGCATATTTGTGTAATTGTGTTCTTAGGGTAGTTTACCAGATTGGAACTGATGTGCTGAAGGAGATGCACATTCTAAGACTTAAGGAAAAATCTGCCAAAATTCCTCCCATGGAAGTACAGGAACCTACACTCCACTGGCAGTACATAAACATGTCTGTTTTGTTTTGCATTATTATTCTTTCTGTTTTGAAAATGTCATATCCCTGACATGTTAGCTTGAATTTATTCATTATTGGTGAGACTGAATTCAAATTTCTCATTCGTATTTGTCCTGTGAATTTTACATTCATGTCTTTGTTCTTCTTTTGGGGTTTTGATTTTTTTCATTAATCTGAAAAAGCTCTTAGTATTTCAAGAACATTAATCTTCTGCCTCTCAGATATGTTTCTAGTATTTTCCCCAACTGATAGTTTATTTTTAGAATTGTTTATTGTGTCTGTGTTTTCTTTTTAGACTTCTAACAGTTTTAAATGTGTGTGTAGCCAGATCTATCCAAGTTTCAAAGGAAGAAAGGGATGCACTGTGTAGAATGGGACAAAGGCAGGCTGAGAATGACCACTGGACTTAGCAGCATGGAAATTAGGGGTCACCTTGACGAGGAGACCTCACCAAGAACTGTTTCCTCCAAATGAGCTGATTCTGTGGCCTCTGCTCCCCTCTGCCTACACTTAGTTCATTACTGATCTCATCCACTCCGGAGGGGTGTGGAGTCCAGGGAAAACCGCCATGAGAAAGCACAGACCACTCTTTAAGGAGTTTTGTTATAAATGGAAAGAGAGGAATGGGATGGTAGTTCACAGGAAATGGGGTCAATAGCATTGTCTTTTAAGATGTAAGAAATAGCATGTTAGCGTGCTGATGAAGGATAAAATCCAGTGGAGACGGAGATTTCTACGATGCAGGAGAGAAAGGGAAAAATCATACCCTTGAACAGCTGAGAAAACCTGCAAACTGACCAAGGGGAAGAGTCGGCTCAAGATAGGAAAGCTACTTCAGTCCAAAGGCCATGACAGGCAGGCCAGCCCAGGACGGAGGGGTAGGGTGGTGGATATGATGGTGAAGCTCCTCAGATTGCTTAATTAAAACTTTCCACTGAAATAGGAGAAGATGCGAGGTTACCAGAGGAGAGTGAGGGTGGGCAGGGATAGGAGGGCATGCTTGGAATAGCCTTCCTGGAAGTTCAAGGGCAGGGTGCAGGGCTGGAGTCCCTCCCCAACAGGAGGCTACAACTCTTCATTTACTCACATACTTCATGCACTTTCCTTCTCTAGGCCCATCGGTGCATTGAAACAATCTCACTACTTCCTTCATAAAGGTTGTACACATTTGTTATGGAATTTACTCCTAAAAATTTTGCAATTTTGTAGATCTTGTAAATTGGATTATTTTTCCCTAATACATTTTCTAATTGGATGCTATTAGATTATAATTAAATCTTGAAAGCTGTATATTTATTTTTTAACTGGTCACTTAGAAGACTTCTCAAAGCATTAACTGTCATGTTTTTAGGTCAGTAGTGTATAAGTGGAATAAAAGTTTGGGAAATTATAATTGATGTAAAATTATATTTTGTCAAGAGGAAGAATATTTCATACACAAACAGATGGGTGAAAAGTGGATATTGATGCTCTACAGGACTATCATTCAACTTCTTAGAAGGTGGGTTTCCTCACCTAGAAAAGATAAAATGTGCTCTATCAACGTTTTCATAGTGTCAATAATAATAATAATGTCAATAATAGAAGTTCTGGGTAAAAGTATTTGTAAATTGTGCAGGTACATACAAACAGCAATTATTATTATTAGTTAAGAGCGAGAACATTGCAGATCAGTAGGGCTTGAAAGAGGAAAAAACAACTGAATTGCACCTTGCACACTGATCAGGATTCAGAGTGGAAAAGATGAAGCAGGAGGCCACTCATAGGAGGAGAGAGAAGGAACAAGAAGGTGTGTCCTTGTTGGAGGTGCAAGAGGCAGAAGGCAGGGCCAGTAGAGACAGCAGAGTCTGACACACCTGCTTACTGCCACCTCCCAGTGCCTTCCACCTGGCACCCCCATCCTGTGTCGTCTCCCTGGGCTCCACGTACATCAGAACCACGGTCTTGTCAGGTGCGGTACAGAACGGCCTTAATGTAAAGCTTTCAAATCCCATTACCTTAAATCGTGGAAGACTCGATTACATTTTTACATGACATTCATGAAACGAAACGTTTTCAGTATTCTGGTTAATAATAACTTAAAACAAAATGCAACCGGTCTTTCTAAGACGGAACGCATTCTTTCTTGAAACGTACTGCAGTTTTCAATTACTGAAAAGCTAGAGTGTTCTCTGAGGGACTGCATAAATTGTACATTCTTCAATCCCAGCCTTCCAGTATATCAGTTCTTTTAGAAAATTCAAGTCTTATGCCATTTCTGAATCAGAAGGGGAAATGCCCATATCAACAGGCTGAGAACCACGAGAATTCACCTTAAATCATGACTTTTCAAACTTCATTCAAAACTAGCTTCCTGTAGTGACTGCACCATCTTAGAAATAAACAAGGTGAATCTTATTGAGGGAACAGATTCACTCAACTGTGAGACTGAAGCTAAAATTAAGACACCTCTTGAGGTCACAGTTGGACCTTATTTTTACACATGAGTAAATGACCTTAAGATCTCAGTACACGAACTATGAAGTATGAGCCAGTCCAGTCTATCTGAGACACCAGGTTCCATTTATAAATTCTGTCACTCTTTCAAAGGTGCTGTTTTCAAGAAAGTTACACTTTGGTTCTGTATGTCGTCATGCTGAATTTTGACCCTTAAAAGCACCAATACATGAAACATATTCATGAACCAAGTGTGTAATATAATAACCTACTTTAGATTCCAAGGATGTCACCAATAATACATCATAAATCTAACTGTGGTTTCGGCTAATCATCCAAACCCTGACAATTATACAATAATTTTTAAAAAACATGAATTTACAAAATAAAAGATAAATGTTGAATTCCATAAGGTCTTATTAATTATAAAATCAGGCGGCATTTTACTAACATAAATAAAGTATAAAATACAAATAAATAAACTAAAATATCAAGTTAAAATGAAAAGCAGCTGCGTTCTTGACGTAGACGGCAGACTGTTACCAAATGTCCTGTGTGCAGCTATGGTCATATAGAAAGCTTAGTGTTCTCCTACAACCCCCAAGACATACCATGCAATCTGTCATCCCCTTGATTTACTCCAACGTGTCATCAGTGAAAAATAAACCTACTTTTGGAACGAAATTTATTTCAGGCCAGAGACTCTCCCTTTAAAACAATATTATCAGAGTATGTTGTGTCTAATAATCCTGTACGAACAGAGGTGCCTTTGTTTGCCTTCAAAGATTAGACTTAGTACGAAATATCAGATGATGAAACAATAGTCCCTTATCAAATGTTTCCATTTTCTTTCAAATAGTTCAATAAATATTTATTGAGCAACACACATAATTCATTCAATAAACATCTGAGTGCCTATGTTCAAATATATTCTATCATTATTAAGATTATATATACACAGTCATATAGGTATAAACATATTTACATATATATATGTACATATGTAAGAAACTAATGGGAAGAGTAGCAATATTTGTACATGGATTCATATTTCCCGACGCCATGCAAACTGTATATGCTGGTTAACGGCCACACTAATATTAGTTTATATGCTTGTTTAAAACTTTGTTCTTTGGTGGGAGAGGATCCTTGTTAATCATTTCATTATCAGTCAACTACGCCTGTAGTGAGCCCAGCTGTTCAGACAGGGAGCCCATCACGCAGACAGTCCTACTTGCCTGGAGGTGACAGGCTATGATTGCTTACAGGTTACTACTTACTAGGTTCTGACTGCCCCATGAGGAGACGGGCAGGACCTGGGCTTGGATATCCATAAAGCAAACACATCAATTTACAGCAACACCACACCTCCATCACGTATATCAGCCAACGTTTTAGATTCACTCATTCATTCATTCAGTCAGTCAGTCAGTCAGTCAAGAAATTCTTTCTGGTTATTTTTAATCTCTCAGGCGCCATGTAGGGTAAAAGACTGAATAAAGCAAACTAAATGCCCTTAAATTAACAGCTGTGTCCATTTACAATAAGAAATCGTTGCCTGCTGGGGTATATAGCATATATAGTTGATGTAACCAAATATTTTTGGTGCTTTCTTGAAATCCCTGGATGTTCAGAGTAGACAATAATACAGTGAAGATGAAGTGTCAGGCCCCATACAGGGGAGTTAATTTCACACAGAGGCCGGTGTCAGTTCTGCAGACTGTGTGTGCCCTTAGATCTGATGAGGCCTCAAACAATGCTTTAGGTAAAGGTATTCTATCTACAACACAGAAATTCATGTAAACCAAAGATCAGCTAAGACTAAATCTTTAAAAGCTCTTTAAAGAAAAAACTCTGGAGGCTTTACCTGTGCTGTCTCTGGCACAGGGTTGAAATGAAGGTCACAGATTTGCCATCAGGTGTGGGGCTTTGTGCCACCCCCAAGGTGTAAGTGACAGCCCAGTGGACAGAGAACCACAAAAGAGAGCCTCTATTTCTAGCTCACCCCCCACCCAACTCAACCTTGAAGCTTCAGCAAGTAGAATATAAACAAATTCACCATTCCATATACGTATCTCTTTAAAATTGACAGTTCCAGAATCATGCACACAACACTCCAAAGCATATGGTGAAGGCATAGAGGAATTCAGCTGAGATTAAGGATATCAAATCACTTTTCTAAATTTTAAAAAATAATTCAATATCCAATGCCTTTTAACTCAGCCTGCCTTTTCCTGGGGTCTTCGTAGGAGGAAACACAAAGTCTTTACTGCAGAAAGATCCCATTGCCTTTATAACCCATACTCCTCCGAGAGGAAACAGAGACGGCAGTGGGGATAAACCAAAGAATGGAGAGGTAACGCTCGATGCGGAACAAGCTTTACCAGAGAAACAGTCTGGAGAAGTTAATGCAGGGCTAAAATTCATGGTTTTGAAGAAGTACTTTTCAATTTTGTGGACTCAGAGTAATACTCTAGGTGTCAAAGAAAAGGAAGACATGATCTTTCCTTTCATGCGGCTCCACAGTCTGTCTGTTCCTCTCTAATATCACCAATGGCTTGCCAAAGAGTAAAGACAGCAGACTTCAAAAAGGGGGTCTCATGAGACACATAATTTATGTATTAGAAGACAAGACACTGACTTCTACGTAGGAGAGCAATGGCAGTAAAGGAAATTTGTGCAATTTTGGAAATGAAGAGATTTCTGGAGATGGTCCATTTGACGTCCATCTGGTGCGTTCCTTATCCAGACATGACAACGAGAGAACCGGTGCTGAGAAGGAGCTGCAGGGGGTGTGGGATCTTATGCAGGGGTCACTGCCATCTGTAGGTCACTGAGAAGCTAAACACATGAGCAGACTGGCTTCAGGCTGAGAAAGTTCCTGATAGCACCAAAGGAAAGGGGCCCTAGGAGAAGCCAGTGCCAGAGTTACAGGGAAAAAACAGGACTACATTTTGATCTTGTTCTTGCTGGGGTCCCTGAGGAGCCTCTGAGCAGAGTGACCATCCCTGCGTGCTGACACTGTCCTCCCTTGCACCACCCTCTGCTCCCCACCTACCCCACTGCCTGCTCCTCCCCTCCCCGCAGTGTCTAGGTGTGGGGGATCCTTGAGGTTTGGCTGTGGGCCAGCTCTCCCGGCCAAACATTTCTACATTTTTACTCCCAGTCAGATCTCTCCCGTTAATTGTGGAACAAGCTTTACCAGACAAACTGAATCTGGAGAAGTTATTTGCAGAGCTAAAATTTTACGGTTTTCAAGAAGCATTTTTTAAATTCCCTGGTCTCATAGTGATACTATAAGTGTCAGAGAAAAGGAAGAGGTAGCATTTCTGGTTTTTCCTCAGTTTTATTGAGATACTTGACATAGAACATTGTGGAAGTTTAATGTGCACAATGTGGTGAGTTGATATATTGCAAAATGATCACCACAGTAGTGTTAGTTAACACCTCCATCACCTCACATAATTACCATTTCTTTTTTGTGGTGAGAGCATTTAAGATATACTCTTTTAGCAACTTTTGAGTATACAATAAAGTATTATTAAGTATAATCACCATACTATACACATTAGGTCTCCAGAACTCATTTATCTTATAACTGGAAGTTTGTGCCCTTTGACCAGCATCTCTCCATTTCTCCTGGCCCCCAGCCCCTGGCAACCAACAATCTACTTTCTATTTCTATGAGCTTGGCCTTTTTAGATTCCACATATAAGTGACATCATACACTACTTATCTTTCTTTGTCTGACATTTCACTTAGCATAACACCCTCAAGGCTCATTAACGTTGTCACAAATGGCAGGATTTCCTTGTTTCTCATGGTTGAATAATATTCCTTTGTATACATACACCACATCTTCTTTACCTGCCCATCCATAGACAGACATTTAGGTTGTTTCTATGTCCTGACTATTGTGAATAATGCTGCAATGAATGTGGGGGTGCAAATCTCTCCTTGAGATAATGATTTTGTTCCCTGCGGATACATTCCCAGAAGGGGTATTAGTGGATCATATGGTAGTTCTATTTTTAATTTTTGAGGAACCTCCATACTGTTTTCCATAGTGGCTGTACCAATTTACATTCTCACCAACAGTACACAAGTGTTCCCTTTTCTCCATATTCTTGCCAACACTTATTTTTTGTCTTTTTGGTGACAGTCTTTCTAACAGGTGTGAGGTGATATCTCATTGTCATTTTGATTTGCATTTCTCTGATGATCTGTGATGTTGAGCACCTTTTCATACACCTGTTGGCCATTTGGATGTCTTCTTTGGGAAAATATCTATTCAGTTCCTATGCCCATTTTTTAATGGGATATGTTTGTGATTTTTTGCTATTGAGTTGTACAAGTTCTTCGTATTTTTGGGGTATTAACCCCTCATCAGATAGATGATTTGCAAATACTTCCTCCCATTCTTTTCACGATGCTCCACAGTCCGTCTACTCCTCTCTGATATTACTACCAGGTTGTAAAAAGTAAAGATAGCGAACTTTGAAAGCATGTTCTCATTAGACACATTATGCATCCTTTAGAAGATGACTGACATCTCCACTTGGCTGTCTCAAAGTTGCCTGAGACTTAAGATCTCCAGGACATCACTCTTGATTCTTTTCTCAAACTTGGTCCTGCCATAGTCTTTCCAATTTGGAAAAGAGTGCTGGCTTCTGCTCTGTTACAAAAGCCTACAGATTATCTTCGATTTTGCCTCACCCTTCAAATCTTACCCAATAAGACCTGCTTTTTTCTACCTTAAAAATAGATCTCAAGTCCATCAGTCTCCTCCATCGCCACTGCCCAGCCACCCGACACCTCCTCTCCTCCAGAACACTGGGAAGCTTCTCCTTGTTCTCATTGCTCATCATCACATTTGCCCCTTCCCTCCACTCTCCATACCACAGGTGGAGTGATCTCTTAAAAAGGCAGTTCAGTTCCTATTCCTCTCCAGTGCTGCATGCTTTCTATTTTCTCTTCCACATCCACTCTGTGTCCTTCTCCGCCCTCCCATGTGCCTGAGAGGCTGATGTCTGAGAACTGGGTCAATGGGCTCCTTTCCATTTTGGCTTTCAGTGAGGTCTGACAGTTGGAGGCACGGGCAAGAGATGGGAGGGCTCCCCATGCTGGGTCACCATGGGCAAGTATGCCTCCAGGAAATGCCAGGACTCCTTAGGAGACTTTGATAGGACCCATATACCTCAGGTCCCAGGCTACTGGCCCCTCCTTCCCATTTAAGGCTCAGGTGGTAAGGGATCCCTGTTGTGGCTGGCCTTGGTGCTTCACCATCCAGGGTTGGTTGGTTTCTCTTAAACTTGTCCAAACCTTGTGAACACCACCCTCACTAACTGCTTCTCATTTACCCCATCTGAGCATGCCATCTGTTTCCTGGTAGGACCTTGGCTGACACATTTAACCTCTTACAATCCACCACCCACTTCCCAGTGCACTTAGAATACAATCTAAGCTTCTTTCCATGGCAACCTGCAGGATCTGGGCCTGCCTGTGTCTCCCTCCTCACTCAGGAGGTCTCCCTCTCCCAGCTCAATGCCCTTTGATCAGTTCCTATAGCATTTCCTACCCCAAGTTCCTTTGATTTATTCTCCACCTGGCAAGTTTCCTCCCAAATCCCTGCTCCAACTGCCACAACCACAAATCTTAACAAGTCTGGCTTCTTTTCAGCCTTTGGGTTTCAGCTTCCATTTCGCCTCTTCAAGGAGGCCACTGCCCACCACAGCCTGCCCCCATATCAGACCCTTCTCTATGATGCCTATTATAACACCCTGTTAATCTCCTTCATAACAAGCACTACCAACTTTTTCTTTCATTTACTATTTCTTTATTTTCTTATATGTCTGGTCTGCCCTCTTCCTTGGTTGTGAGCACCATGAAGGCACAGCTAAGTCTACCCTGGTTGTCAGTAGGATCTTCACCACACAGCTCTGTGCTTGCCCTGGTGCATGCTCAATAAAGCTTTGTTCAATGAGTGGATGAATGAATGAACTCATAGAGTGTCACAATAGATAAATGACAGCTTCCAGCTTCTGCCTAGAACACAGTAACCTGTAAAGAGCATCATTCTCAGTCTATCACTAGGAAAAAGCAGGATAACCTAAAAACTCATAACTTTCCTTGAACTCATCAGAGAGCTGATATCACAGAGCAATGAACTAGCCTGATATCTTAGGAAAGATGGGTGCCCCAGAGGGGAGGATGGAAGTGAGCCTTGACTGCCCTGTGGTGGAAGGGATGGAGGACAGGACCACCACACGGGCAGCTAAGATGTCAGTTGAAACTTTTCATGAATTACCCAGGCCAAGTGTGGGCCAGGATGAGAGGCCAGAACGCTGGGGACTGAGACACAAGGGCAGTGTGTACTCACTCACAAGCTTTCCTCCACAGGCCTGCACCAAGTGCTCACGGAGAAGACTGGGAGCTAAGTGGGAGGCTGAGAGAAGCCTCTCTCGATGGTGCAAGCTTGGTAAAAGAGAGTGGCCACCACTGCAGAAAGGGCACAAAGTCCAGCCTGGACCATTTTCCCCTGAGACACAAAAGCTTCAAGTCACTGAGAAAAAGCAGCTGACCTTGTCATCCCCAGAGCAAAAGCGAAGATTCACTGCATCCGGAAGAAGAGTAAATAATTTTTTTAAAAGGGTTCATTATCCCTACAGGAGGGGCAGGAAACCATCCCGGGTCCAGATCATAAGACTCTCCTTACACTAGAGAGATGCAGGACCACTGAGAAACCCCATCCCTGACACTGAGACAGCACAGGTACAGCAGAGAACTCCCCTCCTCTGATTCCCCTTATCAGGCTTGCAGGCACCGAGTAATAAGTAAGAGCTGTACACCACTGGTGGGAGGGGCAAGAGTGAAAAGAGAGACCCTCTCTAGGGCACAGGGCACACAGGAAACGCCTAAAACTGAGGGTGGAGCAGGAACATTGAGAACAACCCAACCACAAATCAGAACACAGCCTAAGGACAATGTAAAGAATTTGAAACCACTGGCATAGTTAAGTTGCAAGACAAAACTCAAACCCAGCACAACTCCTGAGAAGACTGACTCAAGCCTCCACACTAATGGCCCAGCTCAAGGAGAGGCATGACCATTTCTAGGCATAAATTCTATATGTCTCAGTCTCTACTGTCTGACTCACAAGGTCCAACATCCAATCAAAACTCATGGGACACACAAAAATGCAAGGGAAACCACATCAACAAGACACAAAGCACGCTATAAATCCAGATATGTGGATGACCCGGAAAGGGAATTTAAACTATCTACAATTCCTGTATTAAATACTCCAGTGGGGAAGGTAGACAACATGCATGAACATATAGAGAATTTCAGTAGTGAGGGAGAACTTGTAACAAAGAGTAAATAGAAATCTAGACACAAAAATATGAAAGGAGAAATGAAAGAAGCCTTTGACACATTTGTCAGTGGGCTTAACAAAGCTTAGGTAGGAATCAAATTGAAGATAGGTTGATAGGAATTAACCAAACCTGAACACAAGGAGAAGAAAGAGGGAAAAAAATAGAATAGTGCATCCCAGAATTGTGAAACAATAGCAAACAGCCTCTAAAATACATGTGACCACCATCCCACAAGGAGAAGAGAGACTGGGACAGAAGAAAGAGCGGCAAAGAATTTTTCCACAAATAACGAAATATATTGAACAGTAGATCCAAGGACCTCAGGAAAAATGCTAAAAATAAGCTGGGGGGGAGGGAGGGGGCAGCCCCGTGGCCAAGTGGTTAAGTTCGTGCACTCTTCTTCAGTGGCCTGGGGTTTGCCGGTTCAGATCCTGGGTGCGGACCTAGCACTGCTCATCAAGCCATGCTGAGGCAGCGTCCAACATAGAAGAACTAGAATGACCTACAACTAGAATATACAACTATGTACTGGGGCTTTGGGGGGAAAAAAAAAGACAAAGATGGGCAACAGATGTTAGCTCAGGGGCAATCTTCCAAAAAAAGAAAAAAAGAACCTAGACACATTATTTTCAGACTGCTGAAATGCAAAAACTAAGAGAAAATCTTAAAAGCCTCGAGGGAAAGTGAAAACGCATTACACAGGGAGGGACAAAGAGAATTACAGCCAACTCCTGGTTAGAAACCATGCAAAACAGAACACAAAGGACTGGCATCTTTAAAATGCTGAAAGAGAAAAACTGTCAAACCAGGATCTACACTCAGAGAAAATGTCTCGCAAAGTGAAGGAGAAATAATGATACTTATTCCCAGACAAAAATTTAGAGTATTCCATACCAGCAGAACTACACTACAGAACTTGGATCTACAGAAACAAATGAACATATGCAGAAATGATTAAAATAAATTCTTTCTTTGTTTAAAAAAATCACTCTTGGGGCCGGCCCCATGGCCAAGTGGTTAAGCTCACGCGTTCCGCTGCAGGCGGCTCAGGGTTTTGTCGGTTCGAGTGCTGGGCTCGGACATGGCACTGCTCATCGAGTCACGCTGAGGCGGTGTCCCACATGCCACAACTAGAAGGACCCACAAGTGACAATATACAACTATGTACCGGGCGGCTTTGGGGAGAAAAAGGAAAAGAAATTAAAAAATCTTTAAAAAAAAATGACTCTAAAATATAATTTATTTTATCAAGGAAAAGTAGTAGCAAAATACTATGGATTTGTAGCTTATGGAAAAATAAGATAAATGAAAACAATATCATAAAATATGAGAAGGAGGAATTGCAAGCATACTGTTACAGGTGTCTTCAATACGAGTGAAGTGGCGTAGTATTATTTGAAGGTAGACTGTAATTGAGGACATTCACTAACATTTTAAGAGGTATAAATAATAAGATAATAGGGGAAATAAAAACAGAATCATCAAAAACACTCAAGCAAAAAGCAGGCAGATAAAGATTTTTAAATGACAAAAGAACAGATGGAACCAACAGAAAACAGCAAGACTGTAGTCTTTAATCTATCAATAATTATGTCAAAGGCAAATACTTAAAATATACAAGTTAGAAGACAGAGATAGTCATACCAGACAAAAAAAGATACCAAACATTGTGCTGTTTACAAGAAACTCAATTTAAAAACAAAGACACAGATACATTCAAAGCAAAGAAATGGAAAAAGATATACCAAATGAGCTCTAACTGAAAAAAAGAAAAACAGAGTGGCTATATTTTATCAACAAAGTATACTTCAGAATAAAAAATATTACCAAGAATAGAGAAGGACATTACACGATGATAATGAAGTCAATCATGAAGAAAGCATAAGAAACTGAAAGATGCATGCACTTAGCAACATAGCTTCAAAATACATGAAGCAAAAACTACCTAGGGGCCAGCCTGGTAGCACAGTGGTTAAGTTCGCACATTCTGCTTTGGTGACCCATGGTTCGCTGGTTCAGATGCCATGTGTGGACCTACAAACCGCTTGTCAAGCCATGCTGTGGCAAGCGTCCCACATATAAAGTAGAGGAAAAGGGGCATGGATGCTAGCTCAGGGCCAGTCTTCCTCAGCAAGAAGAGGAGGATTGGCAGCAGATTTTAGCTCAGGGCTAATCTTCCTCAAAAAAAACAAAAAACCATCTATCTTTATCAAAGTACAAAAAGCCAAATTGTAGCTGGAAACTTCAACACCTTTCTCTTAATAATTAATATAAGTAGAGAGAAAATCAGTAATGAGGAAAAGACCTAAAAAACACTATCAACCAACTTGCTTTAATTTACCTTTATAGGACATGCCATCCAACAAAGGTAGAATACACATTCTTTTCAATAATCCACGTAATATCATCAAAATATAACATATTCTGGGCCACAAAATGAGCCTGAAAACTTTAAATGAATTTAAATCATATGAATACGTGAAGTATGTTCTCTGACCATAAAAGAACTAAATTAGAAATCAATAACAAAGCTACAGAATATATAGAAACATAGAAAGTAACTATGCAACTTGATAAAAGTATCTAGACTATAAAGGGAGAGAAATGTGACACTGAAAAATGGATGAGCCTACTGCTGAAAAAGTGCCGCATTGCTCTATCTTTAGATAGATATACACCTCCATATCTACTTTGTACTTCCAGTACAACCTATGAAAATATGTAGTGTATGAAACAATGGATACAAATGATGAAAAATATCAAAACAAAATGTACAAAGAGAAGCTGAGAAGCTTTCAGAACCAAAAAGTGAGCCATGAGAGAGAAAATAACACACTGATGAATCTCTACACTAAATTTCAATCACTGTCCTAATCACATTCAATGAAATTCCAGCGGCACATCTATTAAAGTTACCACAAGCCATTAACATCACTAGCAGTTGTGTTATTTACATTGTCCTCCCAGTCTAGCTAAAGCAACGAGATAAGAAAAATCATGAGCTATAACTATCAGAAAGTGCATGGAGAATTACCTTTGTTTGTAGAAGATCAACCAAGACAAGTGAACAGTATTAGAATCAATAGAGTTCAGTTGGTCAATTACTGAAACTATGCACTAAATTAATAACTGCCATATATACATACTTAATGACATAGAAAACTGATTGAAATTTCCCCAGGCAAATTTCAAGAACAGGATATATCAGGAAATAACCAGAATGTAAATATAGGTGAAGGATATGTAGAAAATTACGAAGCCTTACTAAGGGTCAGAAAAAAATGAACTTAATAAAGAGCTATACAGGAAAGATTATTATTGTCAATCAGTTATTATTTCCAAATTAACACATAGCTATTGTGCAATGCTAATAAAACTTATAAAGGAATTTAGGAGAAAATATTTCTCAAGTGATCCAGGAAGAATAGACTGGAATGAACAGGTAAAGAAACATGTAATGATAGAATTATGAGAAAGGATTTGAATTGTGAAAAATCAAAAGAGAAAAAATGAAACCAAACTACAGCCAAAGCTTAAAATACGTACAAGCTCTTTCTCCTAGAAATAGCACTTAGAGGATTTTATTCTACGAAGTGATCTGGAGTATACATATTTAAAACAGTAGAAGACTAGAAAAAACCATTCAGATGATCCACAAAAAGGGAACGCTGCGTTATGACACATAGGGTGGCAGGGTATGCAGCCATTATTGTTAGAAGAATATCATTAAGATTATCATCTATTATAAATAGAATTAAGGCTATATGATTTTATAATCATGTTTTTGTAAATATAGTAGAAACTGTGTGTAAATACTCACAAACGTGCACATATACATATGTATTATGTATAAACAGATGCTCGGGGTCTTATGCTCAGAAGTTAATAATAGTTATGCATGCATGGTTGGTAATTGGTCATTCTATTTTTTTTACTCTCTGTCTTTCCGTTGAGTTCCAATCTCTTTGCAAAAAAGCATAGATTACTTTTGCAATTGGGAAATAAATGAATGTTAATTGTGAAAATTCCCAGAAAATGCAAATTCAGTGATGAAAGTGGCCACTCCCTTGAGGCTATCTTACTTGAATAGAGGAAGTCAAGAGGAAGGTAGATTTGCTCACTTTTCTGCCTTGACCTTGTGGGGCTGATTCAGCTCTGGCACTTTTTTACAAGGTTGCTTAAAAACTATGTAACCTTTCCTGGACATGAAATATCCAAACATTTTTGGAAGGTGTTATTTATTCTAGCAGTCATTTTAGCATTTGGTTTCCAATGAATTTTTTTAAGACATGAAGAGTTTAAATGTCTGGCCTGAACTCACAAAGTATTAGAGTTTCTGCAATAGGGTCTGAATTCACAGCTTCTAGGTCCTTGTTTTTGATGCTAACTTACAGACTTGGCATACAAATGGGAGATTTTTAGGGGCTGGCCTGGTGGCATAGTGGTTAAGGTGGCGTGCTCTACTTCAGCAGCCCGGGGTTCGCAGGTTCAGATCCTGGGCATGGACCTACATACCACTCATCAAGCCACGCTGTGGTAGCATCCCACATAAAAAAATAGATGAACATTGGCACAGATGTTAGCTCAGCAACAATCTTCCTCAAGCAAAAAGAGAAAGATTGGCAATAGGTGTTAGCTCAGGGCCAATCTTCCTCACATCCACACACACAAAAAACGAGGTTTATAGCCAAGCAACAAGATACAAATTCAGAGCAATAATTTTCCACCTCCTATCCATTAAACTTGCCCTTTTTCAATTAACAATCTTTTGTTATTGGCAACTTAATATCGTTTTCCAAAGGAGGCAAATTTTATAACAGCAAAAACAACAAATAATAATACTGTATAAAATTTAAAAGGCAATCACAAAATCATACTTGCAAAGGCCATACAAATGAGTATATCTGATCTATCATTTCGCTGTCCAATTGATATGAAATCTGGCAAAATTACTCAAGAACGCTTTTTTTCCCCTTCTACTGAGCATCTTTTCTCTAGGTCCACCTGGCCTAGCAAGGGCCCATCACCTCATCACGGTCCTCAGACAGACAGCCTCGCTAGGAGTCATCATTTCAGATTCTCATACACCACTTCCGTAAGTCTCTCAGGTTCCTTCTCCTTTTCCAATTCTAATATCATCCTATCCCATCAAAATGTGAGCCATCTCCAGCACATTCTTCAAAAGGCTGTTGACTGATTTGTTTGTATGTAAGTTCAGTTCTATTTCCGATGAACTGAGATCATACAAATCAGGTCTATTTTATACGGAGCTGATTGATATTTTTTACTCTTCTGAAGAACCATCATAACCCTCACAATAATCACCATCACACACACATCACTCATGAATATTTTTATAATATTTAAAGAAAATGGAAAGTTCATTCAACTGTTCTTTTTACAGAATCATGGTTTACAGAGCAGTAGGCTTTTTTCTCTGTTCTTTTTTATTCTCATAAAGTAGCAATATTTCAGTTAACCCATGTCCATTCGTACCTGGACTTCTCTGATAGTAATTAGCACTAAGATTTAACCACTGTAATATCAAGACAGTTTTAGAAATACGACTTCCCGTATGCATAAGAAAACATCATCAAGGAAATATCCATGAAGTAATGATTTATTTATTCATAAGCTCTCTGAATGATTATATAGAGAGATGAATAAGACACAGTCATCTCGAAGAGTCTGTAATCTAATAGGATATAAAAATGAAACTGTTCTTTTAGAAATTCAACATATTTTTGTTAGAAAGAGCTTATAAACGATTTCTTTCTTCTCCAGCGGAAACATAATTCATTTATCAGGAAATACTGCCAAATCACAGAATTCTTTCCTGAGGCTTCAAGGCTGGATAAACTCACACCCAGTCCTTTGAAGGTGAGTTAGCAGGAGCTTCGTTTATGCACAAAATGGCCCACCAACCCATGGCAACGTGATGACACTTCTCCATGGCAAACAATGGCAGATGTGACAACTGAAGTTTCCTGGACACTCAGGGCTTATCAGGTGCAATTCATGACGTATGGAAAGGGTGATTACCTGGAAGTACAGGAGGAGAGCGGGCTTGGCCAAAAATAAAGACTGGCTGACCCTTCTACGGTTATTTGGATTCAAGAACTCTGCTTCCCTGAAAGCTACAAACCTGTGTGTTCTTGTTGTTTTGTTTTGAGAGGCAACATAGCTCAGTGGTAAGAGCACACACTCAAAGCCACTATCTGGGTTAGCAACCCGGTTCTATCACTAACTAGCTGGCCTTTGGGCAACTTAGTTAAGCTCTCTCTGCCTCAGTGTCCTCATCTCCAAACCAGTCCCTGCCCCATGGGGTGGCTGTGAGGAGTAAGGGAGTGAAGATGCTCGAGCGGAAAGGGGCCAGGCACACAGCAAGCACTCCGTAGATGTCACTTGTTGTTATTATTTTCCATTCCTTAAACATGGTTGGCCCTGATTCAACTCCAAATGATGTGGACTCTATTATGTACATCCTTCCCAAGGAAATATGATTAAGAGAAACTCCAATCGTTCAAGTTAAATTCATCAGCCTTCTTAACTATTGGGTTCTAGCAGATAGTCTGCGGCTTCTGCAACTTTGCTGTTTTCCCTGTGCATGGAGAGGTAGTGTGCACAGTGGGTAGGGGCACAGGTTCTGGCACCTGCCTGCCAGGGTTGAAATGCAGGATCTGCCACGTGTTAGTGTGTGACCTCGGTAAATCATCTAACGCCTCTGTGCCTCAGTTTCACCTGTAAAAAGGGGACAATGACACAACCATTTTCATTAGGGCTGTTGAATTGAATAAATAAGTTAATATATGTAAGGAATATAGGATGCACGAGGCATGTAAAATGTTTCATAAGTATTAGTTGCTATGTACAAACAAGTCTAGGACTGTACCAAGAAACACAAAAATAATCTCATATAGGCCACTGCATGAGGTTACATCTGAATGAAAACTTGGAGGCATATCTTGACAACTTTACTCAGAAAAAAATAAAATCAGGCTGCAAGGCACATTCAAAGCAGTCACGGATACACACTTATCCAACAGGGCTAATAATTTATCATAGCATCAAGAACAAAGATTTCATCTTAAAATGTTTTAGTTTTATTCATTATACATAACAGGGGTCCTTAGTTCTCAGAAGACGAAAAGCCACTTTAAAAGGCAGGCATTCATCAGATTTAACACCAAATACATGGGCAACAAAAGCAAAAATAAACAAGTGGGACTACATCCAACTAAAAACCTTATGCACAGCAAAGGAAACTGTCAACAAAATGAAAAGGCAACCCACCAAAAGGGAAAAAACATAAACAAATCATATATCTGATAAGGAGTTAATCTCCTAAATATATAAAATATATCTCCAAAATATATAAAGAACTCATACAACTTAAAAGCAAAAAAAAACCAAACAATCAATTTAAAAATGGGCAGAAGATCTGAATAGACATTTTTCCAAAGGAGACATACAAATGGCCAACAGGTACATGAAAAGGTGCTCAACACCACTAGTCACCAGGGAAATGCAAATCAAAACTACAATGAGACATCACCTCACACTTGTTAGAATGGCTATCAGCAAAAAAGACAAGAGATAACAGGTGTTGGCAAGAATGTGGAGAAAAGGGAACCCCTGAGCATTACTGGTGGGAAAATAAACTGGTGCAGCCACTGTGGAAAACAGTATGGAGGTTCCTCAAAAAACTAAAAATAGAACTACCATATGATCCAGCAATTCCACTTCTGGGTATTTATCTGAAGAAAACAAAAACACTAACTTGAAAAGATATATTCACTGAAGCACTATTTATAATACCCAAGATATAGAAACAACCTAAGTGTCCGTCAAACCGAGTGGATGAATAAATAAAGAAAATGTAGTGCATATACACAATAGAATATCATTCATCTATCAAAAAGAATGAAATCCTGTCATTTGCAACAAGATGGATGGACCTTGACAGCATTATGCTAAGTGAATAAGTCAGACAGAGAAAGACAAACACTGTATGATCTCACTTATATATGAAATCTAAAAAAACAAACAGGCAAAACCCCCAAACTCATAAATAGAGAGAACAGATTGGCTGGAGGCAGAGGTGGGGGGTGGGTGAAATGGTTGAAGGTGGTCAAAAGGTACAAAGTTCCACTTATAAAATAAATAAATCCTGGGGATGTAATGTACAACATGGTGACTATAGTTAATATAACAATATTTGAAAGTTTCAAAGAGAGTAGATCTTAAAAGTTCTCATCATAAGAAACAAAGATGTGTAACTATGTATAGCGATGAATGTTCACCAGACTTATTGTGGTGATCATTTCACAATATATACAAATACCATCATTTGATCTACACTTGAAACTAATATAATGTCACATGTCAAATATATGTCAATTAAAAGAAAGACAGGCACTCATATGTTTGGGGTAATTTGCAAGGCTAGAAAATAGATTTTTATTTGACAAGATTTTCTCTAATGAGGTATCAGTGAGGGCTGTCTAGATGTCCAGGAACTTTTTACCTGGAATTAGGTAGTCCTTGCAATAAACATGAGATAAAAACCATGCAGACATAGCACCCTCTCTTCAAGAAAACTCCCTGGGTAAAGCCAGAAGTCAGCTAGCACCATTGCACACATTTCAAGCTAAGAGGAAGAGGACATTTTCCAAATTTGGAATGGATACAGTGCGTGTATAGATCCATATCCATCTATATAGACACACATGGAAAATTGCCTTAAATTGTTAAGCTGTCTTCCTAACATTCATACACTTTTCAGCATGTAAGTTACACCTCAAGAAAAAAAAAAAACACGTTAATAAAAGGGGATTGGTATAGGAGCCCATCCAGTGGCATGATGGTTAAGTTCATGCATTCCTCTTCAGCGGCCTGGGGTTTGCTGGCTCAGATCCCAGGCGCGCACCTAGCACAGCTTATCAAGCCATGCTGTGGTGGCATCCCCCATATAAAGTAGAGGAAGATGGGCATAGACATTAGCTCAGGGCCAATTTTCCTCAGTAAAAAGAAGAGGATTGGCAGCGGATGTTAGCTCAGGGCTAATCTTCCTCAAAAAAAAAAAAAAAAAGGATTGATGTAGCTTCCATCTGAAAAACCACAGGTTCTGCGTCTCCTGGACTCTATTCCAAATTTTACTTTACCTGCAGTGCCTCCACCACCAGTGTGGCCCCTGTGCACTCACTGTTGGACAAGGAAGCAGACACTTAGAGAGTGGCCTTGGGAGGACTTTTGGGACAGGAGAAGGAAGCTCATGTCCTGGAGAAGGTGACTTTCTTCAAACAACAAAGTAGTTGGATTCTGAATACGCTTTAATGTGGAGCTTACTGGACTGAAAGAAATGTCTATACGAGGTGCGAGCACAGAGACCCAGCAGGCAGGACTACAAGGGGCTCAACCCGAACAACTGGAGACAGGGGGCTGACATTATGTGAGAGGAAGACTGTGTGAAGGAAGCTGCCTCTGGGAGAACAGATCGGAAATTCAATTTTGGAATATTTCTTAGATATCCGAAAAGAGATCCAGGATTCTAGATCTAATTGGTGCTGTCAACTCAACATTCCATCAGCTTCTTACAACCAACGCTTCACCTTCACACCACCTATTCCTGTCATTTGATGTAGTCATTGTGACCCAGTTATCTCAAATCTAAAATGAGCGACTTCTATCCCTGCATATCAAGAGTGACAGAGGTCGCTGCATCTCACCCCAACTCCAATCCATACCCCATGCTGACGGGAACTGACTCTATCTGTTCCAGATCTTTACTGCTGCATTACAAACCAGCCCTGACGTTAGCAGCTTCAAACAGCATTCATTTATTTCATTGAGAACGTTACACAACCTCTTGGGGCCTCAGTCCCCTCAAATGTAAAATGGAAGGAGTGGCAATTAGGACTTTACAGGGGAGAGAATGGGGCTCACCACACCACATGCACCACGGAAGCATCGCTCTCATCGCTGTCTTCATCACAATGCAGAACACACGGAAAAGATCCTGGCAGAATTGAGGAACAGTATAGGAAGGGACGTGAGGAGAGCATCAAGATTAAAAAGGGTTTTGGCAGTCCATACGATGGGGGAAAATCAAAACATGGCACACAATAGGCTATAAATATAAGCAGTGTACTTGGTTTCAAAAGCCAATTTCATAAGCATGTTTATTCAAATAATTTGTGATTAAAATACACTGTTTCAGTTGACTCTAAAGGAAACATCAGCCAACTCAAAAGACAATTGAGTTTGAATCTCAAATCCATGGACCCCCGTCCGGTGATCACAAAGCCTCCGCTGGGCTCCCCTCTGACACATCTCTGGAATCTGTCCCCTCTCCTCCCAGACTCACCGCACACAGCTGGGCAGGTCCCCACCTGCTCCCTGTCCCCTTCACCACCTGGACCACTGTAGCAGCCTCTCGGCCTCCACGCCACCAACGAGAAGGGCCACAGGTACCAAAAAATGTATTTAACGTCTGTTTTCTACTCCAGCCCACACATGAGACCAAACAGAGAATCCTGCTTAATAGAGAATTGCCATTTACACCACAAATGCCCATTTGATGTTAAAAAGAACTAAATGAAGCAAAGAAAATATTAAAAATATGCCAAATATGGTTTTACCAATTTGATGATTCAAAAGGCACTTCAGAATTTTTAGGTAATTTTGGTAAGAACTGCCACCAGTTACTACTATAGTCATAAGCTGTCACTAAGAAAATGTCAAATAATTAGATTTTTTTGTAACTATATTTAAGAATCTGCATTTTTTAATAATGAGGAAAATACTTCCCATGAGAGATATAAGTGTCAAATACTTCAGTTATTAACTTCAACAAATGTGAATAAAATAGCAATATTGGGAATGCCATTTAATCAAGAAATTAAAAACTTGGCGACTGACCTAGTATCAATCAGTAGCTGAAAAACACAATTTGGGGACTGACATGTTTGTTACTTTCATCTGCCAGTATTTTTAAAACATTTCCATTAATTAGTCTGAGAGAGTTATGACTCTCTTCCAAGTGTTATTCAACTGCTGCTTGAAAATAATAAGGTTAGACATGTGAAGACGCAGTGTTTGGGTGCTTACACTGTTGTTAATTAAAACACATTAGGCCTAATCGAATACTCAGGCAGCATTTTGCAGACAATCCTGGGCTCCTCCGTCTATTAGTCAACTTGCTCTATTCAAAGGAGAAGCAGTGAATGTCAACAAACTGCCATCAAAACGTGCAGATGCCATAAACCAGCCAACAGGAAAAGCATCTTTACCATCACTATCCATCCTTCCTTCTCATTCATGCTTCAAATCATATACAAGAAAGCGACCTCGTCCTTCACTGCATTTCCTTCTCTGGGAGATTTTGACAATGTTCCAAATATTCAAGAACAATGATTTCCATTTAATGTGTTTTCATATCACAGACGCTAAAATCTGAGATCTTAACCGAACTCATTTTTGATTAGCAATCAAATGTTTCAAATGTGAATTTAGAAATAACACTTAAACATTTTTTGAAGTTGCTTGAGCAGCATAAGCAGCATTTATTACGCAAATAAACTCACAACAAAGATAAACTCAAAGATTTACCTAATAAATCTCCACTCCAAAACTAGGAGGAAATGATTTAAAATCCAAATTTAATTTTTCCATAAAGAGCAATGCACAAAGGAATAACTCAACTAAGTTCCTAGCTCTTTTTAACGACACGGTTTGATTAGCTTAGAAGCTACATCTAATTCTAAGATGTGCCAAAGGCACATATGTGGAAACATAATCACAGCTTCAAGGCAGCTTATAAAATAAATAAGAGCTATGGAAAGGCAAGAGATTACACAGAATTATGCTACTATGAATGTAACTAAAAGTTGGTATTTGATCTATCACAAAGCACATCTCTAAGTACACATTCAGAACGGCCTGTAAAGACAAATTGGGAGATGTGTACTGAGGCAGAGCGCGCTAATTGTCCCCATATCAATTCTTCCCTTCCAGAAAAGGGAAAAGAACCTCCATTCTTTACTAACCCAGGCACAGGACTACATTACCCACTTCCCCTCCAGGTAGCTGTGGTCATTCAGCCAACGAGAGGCAGGCAGAAATGTAAGGTTTCTTTCCCCCAATAAGTATCTTTGTGTGTCCCCAAACCCCCAGGTTTATTGAAGTATAATTGATATATGCAATTTAAGATATTTAAAGTGGACATCATGGTGATTTGATACACGTATACATTGTGAAAGGATTCCCCACATCTAGCTAATTAACAAATTCATCACCGCATATTTATCTTTTTTTTAATGAGAACATTTAAGTTCTATTCTCTTAGCAAATTTCAATTATACAACACGGTGTTATCAACTATAGACACCATAATTTACATTACATCCTCAGACCTTATTCATCTTATAGCTAAAAGTTTGTACCCTTTTACCAACCTCTTCCTATTCTCCCCACTCTTCAGCCCTCTCTCCTTTTTTTTTCAGATTCCGCATATAAGTGATACCACCCAGTATTTGTCTTTCTCTGTCTGGCTTATCTTACTTAACATAGTGCCCTAAATGTCCATCCATGTTGCAAACGGCAGAATTTTCTTCTTTCTCATGGCTCATAATATGCCATTGTGTATATCACATCTTCTTCATCCATTCATCCATCGATGGACACTTAGGTTGTTTCCACATCTTGGATATTGTGAGTAAAGCCGCAAGGAACATGGAAATGCAGATATCTCTTTGATATTCTGATTTCATTTTCTTTGCATATACACCCAGAAGTGGGACTGCTGGATCATACAGTAGTTCTAATTTTAATTTTTCAAGAACTTCCATACTGTTTTCCATAGTGGGTGTACCAATTTATTTTCCCACCAACCATGCCCAAGGGTTCCCTTTTCTCCACACTGTTGCCAACACTTCTTATCTCTTATCTTTTTGATGACAGCCATTCTAACAGGTGTGAGGTGATATCTCTTTGTGGTTTGATTTGCATTTCTCTGAGGTCTGGTGATGTGGAGAATCTTTTCATGTACCTATTGGCCATTTGTAAGTTTTCTTCAGAAAAATGTCTATCCAGCTCCTCCGCCCTTTTTTTAATGGAACTGTTTTGATTTTTTGCTATTGAGTTGTATGAGACCTTTACATATTTTGGATATTAACCCCTTATCGCTCAGTAAGTCTCTATGCAAAGGAGGGAGAGTACCTTCCTCCCAGTCTGGAATGCACTGTGGTAGCCTGAGGTAGAGCTGCTGCCTGAGAACAAGATGGGATCAGGCAGCAGTGGGCTACAAGGAGCCAGGTCTCTGCTGGGGCATCATGAAACATCCTTTCCAACTCTCGGCTTCTTTGAGGTACGACAGAGACAAATTTCTCTCCTTATAAACAACTCTGGTTTTGGATTGTTTATATTTTTAAATGCGGTAGAAACTAATTTTAAATGATAGAGGCAATACTTGAAGAAAGACCTTAAAATGCACATTGTCTTTCTAGACACCTCCCCTCACCATGTCCAACTGCTTCTATCAAGCTGCTGTCTCCTCCTGGCCTCCTTCTAAAGACAAAGAGACTAGGAACGTTATAATAAATACCACAAAATCCCATAAGAAATACACACTCAAGCATAGGATGCTGTGTTTACAACGACAACTTAATCAGAGTAAGAGTAAGACGTTTAATGTACAAAAGGAAAAATCAATTGCAAGTGAACCTCTGTTTAGGTTGTTGTCCTTCCTGACACCTTCATTCTGAAGATGCTCTTAAGAAGCATGCTAATTATTATTACTTAACTAATATCATGCTCCTGGGACATGGTTAAGAATAAACTTCTAAAGATTATAACTCAAGAGTTCTAATTTTGGCAATGCTGAATACTTATATTTTTAAGCTAAAAAGGAGAACAAAGTTTGTAGAGTTTTATAGCTAACATACCTATATTTTATCATAAAAGAGCCAAGTAAATGTTTCTAGCCTTCTTAGCACTGTATATAAAGGGTCCTTGCTTATCAATTGTGCTAATTATAAACTTGGAAGGCACAGATAGCCCTGTAGATGGAATAGAATTATACCTTCATTTTTGCAAAGAAAAAATTACCCCTTGAATTGCTATGGGTGGTGCATTCAAGTTATTTAACTTGTTAATGTTACATGCTGTTAATATTATATGCCATGTCTAGAATTTTTTATTTATTTTCGATTTACATTCCAAAATAAAAACAACAATAACTACAACCCATTCAATTTGGGGGTCAAAGTAAGAACATATGCTGATCTCAACTAGGAAGCTGCCAATACTATTCTTAGGAAAAATGCAACCATTTCAAAATTTCTGCTACTAAAAAAGACCACCTGCTTGGAGGCTAATTATGTTGGAAAAAAATAAATCTTACAGTCTCTGCAAAAAGTGAGCTAAACACAAAAAGGGTTTCTGTTGAACAACTGGAATGAGAAAGACAATAAATTTTGCATTAGCATGTGAGCTACGGAAATCTATGGAAATAAATATTAGCTTCATGAAACCCCCAACTCTTCCTTTCTTACTTGGAAGAGTTTGGACTGTGGTTGAGCAAATGTCCCCTCTGCTCCATCTCCCCTGTGGGCAGAGGACGATTCCGCCTCCATTGGTGTTGAGCTTGGCCACTTGACTTGCACTGACAAATAGACTGCTAGTGGATATCACGGGAGCAGTGGCCTTAAATGTGCTTGCAAATTTGGCTTGGTCCTTGTGCTCAGGCGATCCACCAGGAGAAACACCCTCAGTAGCTCCTGATGCATGGAGAACATAGACAGACGTATATGGGGCAGGTCTGAACCCACCTGCAGCCTGGAGTCAGGGTCAGCAGAGACAAGCCAACCCCAGCCAAACCACAGGCCTGAGTGAGAAACACATTCCTCATGCTTTAAGCCATTGAGCTTGGGGTGATTTATTTTTTAGCATCACTGTGGCAATAGCTGACTGATACACTACTCAAAGCCGTTCTGGCAAACCCCAGGAGTGACTGTCCTACTGCAGCCACACTAGCATCCTCATGGCCCTCAATCAGCCATTCTGGCATCAAGTCTAATTCCTTCAATCTGAACACTTCTTTTCAGGCTCTCAAAATCAACCCCACCCAGCTCTTTCCCAAATGACCCACATTTTCTTTGCTTTGTGTCCCAGCAAATCTTAGGTAAATGGTCTTTGCCATAATATCTAGCCTTCTCTGATTGTTTGATAATGGAATTATCCATGTTGTATCTTATCAAGCTCCCTGAGGGCACAGATTTTTTCTTATATTTCTTTTAGGAAAGAAACAATTTTAGACAGAAAAGTCATTTACCATATGCTGCCCGGAATTGATTAGAACTGTTGAACTAGAGACTGACGCCACCACAGAACACGTGTCTTATTTTTCCTAAACACATATGGGAAAAAAACAAAAGGGTTTCTCTAAAAATATAAGTTACGTGTTAGCTGAATACATCTGATCATAGTTTGTTAATCACTACTTTAATTCCACATTAGCAAATTATCTGAAAATGCAAGTAAATATTTCTTCCTCATTATATAATATTAGTGTACATAACTGTTTATTACTGCCATTAATAATTTAAAGTATAATATGAACTATTCAAAACAACTATACTTCTTGTAAATAAGATAAAGAACCATATTATTTTTTGGTCCAAAGCTCATTAATCAAGAATATACTTTTTTTTCCTACTCTTTTATTTATCATAAACACTCTCATGATGTAAGCAGTGGTGGAACAGCACCAGAGTACTATATGTTACTGAAGTCTATCCATGACTCGTAGCACCATCACCCTTGTGTCCCTGAGGACATAAGCAGTTGTGGGTGAAACCAGTGGGGTCTTTGTGCACAGTATGCAAGTCATCATTTAGAAGAGTACATTCTAGAAATCACATAGGAAATCCAGGGCTGAAAGTAAGGATTCTACTCTTGAAATGAAATGTATATTTTTACTTATCTCTGCTTAGCTTGTTTTACATGTTGTTATTAGTCAAATTTTGACGTTCATTTGATTTTTGCAAAAGTGGTATTCTCTCAGATCACAGTGAGGACTTGGTGACTATGAATGCACTGTGCTCTCTTCATCAGTTGTGTCATAATTCTCAGCTTCAGAGAAAAATTAGAAAGCTTTTGATACAAATGGACTACAGAAAGGAGGGCCAGAGTTCTGTAGACAAGACGTCTTCTGTCCAGATCCTATTCCCAGGGGTAGGGGTGGACTGTCTGCACATTGTTAGCCCCTCTCTATATCTTCTCTCGTTTAGGGGTTGACTTTGCATCTCCTCCCATTAAGAGGTGGAGTCTGGGCTGGACTTGAATCTTGGGGTAGTCAAGAGGAAATAGCATAAGGGGTGTTGAGCTGGCTCTGAGGTCGTGTTCCTGCCCATTCAGGAACCCTGTGAATAAGCCTCAAGCAGCCTGGTGGAGGAAAGAAGCTCATGAAGAGGACAGACAGGGCACCACAGCTGAGGGCATCTCAAACTATCCAGCCCCCAGCCAACCAGTAGCTGACACAGAAGCATGAGGGAGCCCAGCCAAGACCAGAAGAACTGGTCAGTTGAGCCCACAGGGTTGTTTTAAGCCACTAAATTCTGGTGTGGTTGGTCACACCACCAAAGCTAACTGATAAGCCAGGTCTTCATCTAAAACCTCAAATATCATCTATTTCCTAACACTGTGAAGCATCAATGCAGAAGATGAGTAAGGTGCAATTCAAGTCAGAATGTTCTGTGAAAAATATTCATCATTCACGGTTCTCCAATTGTAGTGTTCACTGGAATCACGCGGAGCGATTGTTAAACACAGATTGCTGGGGCCGCCCTTAGAGTTTCTGATTCAGTGTTCAGGGGTGGGGCCTGAGAATCTGCATTTCCAGCAAGTTTACAGCTTTTGCTAAGGTTTTTGGCATGGAACCACATATTGAGATTGCTCTTGTACATGACCAAATATATGCAAACAAAAGATTCCCTTAAAGAATACTCATCTTTATAAAGTAGAAGAATAAAGACATCTCTTTAAAAAATCCAATTAGACTAGGGAGTCTTATCAGATTTCAACAAAAGGGAGAAGGAATTATACTTATTATTCAGACATGCTGGGCAAAATGAATATGAAAATCAAAAACAATAGGTTATTCCACCTAGGGCCACCAACACTTCATGAATTACTCCAATTAAACAATTTACAGCTGTATTGAAAACTAAGGCTTTTTTCTCATAGGCTAAAGCATATAAGTCACATTTAAAATTACAGCAAGAATAAACAGTATGTCTATATAGTATTAATATTTAAATTTTGGAAATCATAGCAAGTGAAGTATCTATTTCTTTGAGCCTGATCTCAACAATATTTCAGATATTATTCATGTTGTTGATGCCATCCACATTTTATGGAGTGTCTACATTTTTATTTCAAATGTCTTACATCAGTAAGTGAAATATATTTGCATTCTCTGAAGCTCTGAGTTTTACTGGCAGAAATTCCTGACTTTTTTTCAGGCACGTAAAACCCTTTCCATCTAGTCTCCTTCAATCTATGCATTTAAAAGATCATCAGTGTACCCTGAATCCCTAAAGACACGCAACTCTGGAAGGAAAATGCATTTTGTTCAAATCAATATCATAATTTATAATTTAGAAAACTGACTGACTTAAAAAATAAACATTGCGTTCTGTTTTCATTTCAAACTAATGATTAATACTCCAATTTAAGGCAAGTTTAAATTTCATTATTTTATACAGTATAAATACATCTAGAGAATAAATTCAAAGCAAATGCTATGTTTGTGTAATGGGATTCCTCTCCTTCCCACAGAAACTATAAAACATTTTATCTCAAGGCCTCATTTGTTCAACATGGGAGTAGCAGAAGGAACTTCTATTTATCTTAAATTTTATTTCTACTAAAAGTTTCCTAATCACTTATATAACTTACCTATTATATAAACCTGACATTTATGTATCATTACATTATAGAATTATATAATAGTATATAACTATAATACAATACTATCAAAATATTGTAAATAATATTGTTATGATATATATTTGTAAGTTACATATAACATACATATTATATATGAAATGTATGTTTTATAAGTTAAATACACAAGTATGAAATATGAGTAAAACATGTTTCATATTGCATATATTATACATAATATACATTATAATGTAAAATTTACATATTATATAAATTTGGGATTATGTTTTTTAATTGAACGTGTATTTATATTACTTCAATCCCATGAATGATATCATCACATTTCCTGGAGACTTTTCCCTCCACCTCCATAGTTTAAGGACCTTCCCCTCAGCTGCATTACAAACTCAGTGGAAAGGCATGTAATCATGGAGCTCTCCTGTCAGACAGGCTTTCTTCTCAATCTCTCTCCTACACCTGGCAGCAGGTAAGCTGAGGCTCTCCTCACTGACAGAGGATCAACAGTGACAACAAGGTAAGCATGGCTGTAATAACTAACTCTATTTTTCTGTAGTGCTCTCACATGGACATTTGTTACATTATACATCACCCAGGAAAGAGGCAAGTACGGTTAAAGTTCTTGTGGCTAAAAAAAGGATGAACCCTATTTCACAGGTCGGGGTATAAAATGTTGAAACTTCCTTGAAATGCTGTTTGGAAGTACACGCCAGAACTTTATAAATACTCTTTTGGACCTGCGAGTTCACTTTTTGTAATCTATACTAAGAAACCATAAAAACACAAAAAATGCTCCACGTATAAGGGGGATTTATCACAGTATAGTTATAATGAGAAAATTTGGAATAACCTAAATATCCAATAATTGAGGAAGAGTTAGGAAAATTACACAAGAAATTAAATGAATGCTTATGAAGCATTTTAAATACAAGTGAAAAAGGCAAGCTGTATAAATGAAGGTACAATATGACCTCAAGTTATTGCAAGGGAAACATCCAATAGGAACTTCCAGAACAGGCACAGTGTCAGCTGTGCAAGTCGGGTATGCGTGAATTTCATTTTCTTCATTGCACGTGAATGTACTTTTATTATATCATAATTTTTGTAACAAAATGTTACTTTACAATGCAGCATGATTGACTACCACTCCTACATAATCTTCTACCAGATTATGTGAGAGGAGAAACATTGAGCAATGTTTGGAAGTGGTGGATGGAAATCCACAGGGACAAGGCAGCAAAGGAGGAACTGAGGGGAAATTTATATCTCAAATTTTGAAATAGCTGAAAACTGTTTTCTTTATCAGAAATTGAAAACTAAATACTCTCTATCGAGTTGGCTATGACCAAAGTGGAAAGCCAATTACCTTTTCCTCTCAGTTTCCACAGTCAGTTACTATGCATCTCAACAGGGGAATAAAGATTTCCCATTTTATTTTTACTAATTTTTTTTGCTATTCATGTTCAGTGGCACAGCCTGGGAGGGGAGCTGGCATCTGTTTGCTGCTCTCGGTTTCTTTGGCTTTTTAATACCATCCTGATAGAGCCCTGTATGTGAGGAACTAAGACAGAAGAGCACTCTGGTTACCCCAGTATAAAAACAGGCATCAAAGACATCGACAACACATTTGAAGTGCTTGTTTTCAGAAGAAAGATGGCTTTGTTTCTCAGCCTAGCTGGGGGGGGCTACATTTTAAAATGAAAGAGGATGTGGCTATTTTTGGATAGAAGGTGTGAATTTTCCACAAGTTTCTGAACTTGAGAAGATGCCAGTCAATAATGAAGGAAAGGAAGCTGCTCGACAAGACCTACAATTGTGAGAGGGCATGGATAGAAGCAAGGCACAGAGAGCTGATAAACCAAGAGAGGTCCAGCCCAGCAGATGCTGGGAGGAGGATGTCCCAGCACTAGTAACCCTGAACAAGGAGAGAACAGACACTGTCACCTGATTTGAGCCATGTGTGAGGCATTCCTCTGTGTCTTTAATATATTCTCATGACGCCTTTGAGCCAGGTAGGTCAGAATTTTTAAATTCCCACGGAAACTGAGATCTGCAGCTGTGAGCATCAACAACCAGGAGAACTTTATCCCTACCTCAGGCTCCCCAGGCCTCAGTGGAAATCAATGTGCCAGATATTGCCAGGCAGGACACAGGACTTCTGGGAGAGAGGGGCGGGTGTGAGCAGGGGCTCCCGGAGAATGCCTGCACCCACTGCAGGGCTGAGAGGCCTCCTAAAGGATCAGTGTCTGATCTTCACCTCCACAGTCTCATGAAGCTCTCCAGTCTCCCACCTCCCTTTCAGGGGGAAGCCCCACACCCTCCTGGAAAACCTTCTGAAGCCCCAGGAGGGCCAGCTCCTGACACATCTCCCTCCCCAGGCTCTCCAGCTCTGCTCGACCTTCTGGGGGCATTTTCCTCTCCAGGTGCCCTCCGGCCACCCCTTCAAGCCAACTGAGAGTGCACGGGGTTTTGCTGAAGGTCTGGTCCAACAGCAGCGCCTTACACCTTGGCCAGGGGAAGCCCCTTCTCTGCAGGCTCGGCCTCCGCCTGTAGCTCTGCAGCTTACCCTCTCCGCCCTCTGCTAAGACTGTCCTCAGCTCTCAGCCCCTCCGGCAGGCCCTCTGGCTGTCCATCACTAGGCAGGACAGTGTAGCTCCCCCATCATCTGCCAGCCGCAGGCCTGCTGGAGTTAAAGTTCCTACTCGAAGAAAAACAAATAAAAAAGCCAAAAAAGAAAAAGAAAATGAGTCTGGGAGTGGGTCTGGAGATGACAGACCCCAGAACTCACCCTGTATCAGCACAGAACTGGTAACATCTTTGAGTCCATCTCTCCGTTCTCCCCTAACCAGTCTCTAGAAGTGAAGGGATCCCTACAGACGTTTACTTCCCACTGTGAGGAATCATGCTACAAGCCACTTCATCTTCGCAGGCAGAAACGGCCACGGTCAGTCTGGGTAATAGGCAGTTAACTTCTACATATAGGACAATCCAGGCCAGAGACGTCAAGAGCCTGAACTAGGACAGAAGTAACGATAGCAGAGATGGAGAGGATGGAAGACAGCCAAGAGTCACTGAAGAACTTGGGGGTTTGTTCCCATGAGCACTTTCGGAGGGATCGCCTCAAAACAAGCTTCTGGGATGGGAGAAGCTTCTGAGTAAGGTCTGGTGGTGGGCACTGAATATGTTCAACTTTTGCACTAGGACTAAAAGACAGCAGAATGATGATGATAGAGTATGGAAACATGACGTGCTCTAAAAGTGAAGAAATATATACATCACCTGCAGCTAACAAAACATGTGATGGAAACAGAATCCTCAAGAATGTGATGATGTACCATAAAATGAAAGGGTGGGGCCTGTGGTGGCTCATTAACTGTAGTGGTGCTTCTCAGAGTAGGAAACCAGGAGACCAGGAAAGAGGGCACTACAGGTATTAGAGAAGAGTATTCATATAAGGTAACACCTAGACAGAAATAGAATTATTTCTAAGTGACAAAAGAAACCATCTCCCCTTCCAAAGGAAAGAAAGAAAGAGAAGGAAGGAGGGACCAAGGGAGGCAAGAAAGAGAGAAACGAAGAAAAGCAAAGCAAACATTTGGCATGGGAATTACCACGTGCAAGTGCAGTGTGCACATACGTGTGTGGCCCCACATGTTGTGCTTACGTATGGCAGAACTGAGGCCAAGAATACTGAACATATATCAGTAAACGCAAACGGCTCTAACCTACCTATTTAAAAAATATTTCCATGCTACAAAACAATAACTCTGTTCTATATACAAGGGATTCTTAAAATACCCCAGAAAGATGAAAAATAAAAGGATGTGAGAGGATATACAAACGGATAGGCAAAAGCAATAAAATTTAATCAAGGGTTACAATTTGGGTATCAGATGTAGTGGAATTCAGAACAACAATTATTTAAAAGCAGACAAATGCAGGCATTTTATGATGCTAGAGACCACATGAGCAATCAAAATCCTTAAATCTAAATGATTATAATAAAAGATCTATAGAATTCATTTCTAATGATGTCAAAAGGCACTCAACAAAATTCAACAATTCTTTATAAAAACACCCAGTTAAAGAGGAATTGATAGGTGCTTACTTGACATTGAATGTAATTATGTGAATAAAAGTCTTAGTACAAATGCCAGGATCTTACTTAATGAGGAAACGCTGGAGACATTCCTACTGAAGTGGGAAAAATGACACAGATGCCAACTGTCACCACTGCTATTAAATATGGTAATGGATACATCAGACAATGCAATGAGACAAGGGAAAGCCATCAGTGGCATAAGAATTGGGGGAAAAAGACATAAAAATCTTTATATGCAGATAAAACTGTATCTGGAAATTCAAAAGTGTGTGAAAGATGTTCATAAAAAGAATTTAGTCAAATAGCAGGATACAAATTTAACAGAGAAAAATCAATAAATCTCATTTATTAACACAAATACGAAAAAACCCCAGAGAAGATACAATGAGAAAAAATACCCATTTATAATGGGAAACAATTGAATGAATGACAAAAAAAAGCAACACCTGGGCAAACAAATGAGACAGGTGCCAAACCTATACAGAAACTTAAGACACTCCTGAAAGAAACAAACAAATGTAGGGCCAGCCCCAGTGGTCTATTGGTTTAAGTTTGGCGTGCTCCTCTTCAGTGGCCCCAGTTCACTTCCCGGTCACAGGTGGAACCACACCACCTGTCTGTCACTTGTCATGCTGAGGCAGTGGTTCACACAGAAGAATTAGAAGGGCTTACAACTAGGATATACAACCACGCACTGGGACTTTGGGGAGGAAAAAAGAAAAAGAGGAAGACTGGCAACAGATTCCCTCAGGGTGAATCTTTCTTTTCAAAAAAAAAAAAGAAAGGAAAAAAATGTAGACATGAATAAATGGAAAATATACCATGTCCTTGAATCACAAAGCCATCAATTCCACCTAGGTTTCATTATAATTTAATGCAATCCCAATAAAAATATCAGGATGTTTGGTCTTTTCCTGGAACCAGAAAAGTTCATTATAAAGTATATAATATTATAAAAGATCTACCAGATAGTAAAACATATTATAAAACCTCCAAAATTAAAACAGAGTGGTCTGGCACACAAAGAAACTAATGGAAGAGAACAGAGTGGTAAAACAGACCCAAGTGAAGAGGACATTCATCATGTGAAAAACGTGGCATCCTTTCAATTAACAGCATTGGCCAACTGGGTAGGCACTTAGAAAGAGATAAAGCATGTCATAGCTTCCGTGGGGATAAATGCTACACGGATCAGTTATCCAAATGTAAAGATGAGTTCACAACCCAAGAGTGGGGGAAAAATCTTCTGGGGCCGGCCCGGTGGCACAGCCGTTAAGTTCGCACGTTCCGCTTTTCGGCGGCCCGGGGTTTGCCGGTTCAGATCCCGGGTGCGGACATGGCACCACTTGGCACACCATGCTGTGGTAGGCATCCCACGTATAAAGTAGAGGAAGATGGGCACGATGTTAGCTCAGGGCCAGGCTTCTTCAGCAAAAAGAGGAGGACTGGCAGTAGTTAGCTCAGGGCTAATCTTCCTCAAAAAAAAAAACCTTCCAAGTACTTCTCCAAATCTAGAAGCAGTAACTAAAAGATTGACTAATTCAACTTCATAAAAATACAAAATAAAATTTTTGCATGCAAAGCATCACAAAAGATTCAAAAGATAAAGGACAACCTGGGGAAAATATTTGCAATTTACACCAAGGGCAAATTACTAACATCCCTAATAGGCAAGGAACTCCTAAAAACAGAGAACAATCTAATACAAAAATGGGTGAAACTATGAACAAATAGTTCAGAGAAGAAATTAAAATGTCCTTTGAACACAGGAAACATTGCTCCAGCTCACTCATACCACAAGGAAAGCAAGTTCAAACGACCCAGGGATACCATTTCCCTATGTGCGTAGCAACACACTCTGTCGGTGAGCGGGCGGCCAAAGCAGCATCCTTGTATAGTGCTGGGGAAGCGAGGTGGTGCAAGCCCAGAGAGGCGAGTTCGACCACAGCCAGCAAAATGGTGCCAATCCTTTGCCTTAAAAGTCCACTCTCTAGGAGGTTATCGAACAAAACACTGGCAAAAATGTACAAAGTCATTCATTGTGGCATTATTTCTAATAGTAAAAGACTGAAAATAACTCCAAGGTCAATCAATATTGGAATAGTTAATAAACTAAGGTAAACGCATGATATAGAATATGCAGCTAGAAAAGAGCTCTATGTACTGATATAAAATGTTAACTGTAGAATATAATTTAGGGGAAAAAAAGAGTACCTGGAAAGATAAAAAACAAACCTAACAGAAGTGGTCACCAAACGGGGCTCCAAGAGGACAGGGCACAGGCAACAGGGATGAGGGAGAGTTGTCTGAAATTGCTCTGAGACATATAGACAGATGATGGATGACAGATAGATGATAGATAGATAGATAGATAGATAGATGAAAGATGGATAGATGGATTGATAGATGATAGATGGATAGATGGATACATAGATAGACAGATGACAGGGAGATAGATGATAGACAGACAGATGATAGATAAACTGACAGATGATCAATAGATAGATAGATGACAGATAGATGATAGATAGATGATATACATAGAGATAGATATAGATGTATCTGTACAGTTCTAACTTTGGAATTATGTAATTATTTATTCAAAAATTCAATTAAACTTTACAAAATAAGAATCCCTGAAAATTGAAAACAAACAACCCAGCTCTATATCAATCAGAGTCATAAACACACTGGACAACATCCCAAAAGACTTCAGAACACAGCGTTTGGACTTCATGTACCTAGTGGATATATTCTTAGAACGGAGAGAGCTACAAAGAAAGGTAAAACTCATTCAGTGGTCTCATTATTAGTATTAAAATTGGTATCATTAAAATCTGTATTATATATAAATACCTGTTGGCATGTGTACAAGTAAATAATTGTTTCAGGCTGTTAGGTACATAGGTTTTAAGCATAAGAGTAGAGTATATACAGGCATAAAATCAAAGAGGCAACCTTATAATTTTTAGTTTAAACAAGAAATGTCACTATAAATGGTTTCTTTCTTTTCAAAACTACGTGGTTTCTAGTTCTGTCCCCTGAGAAAACCTGGAACCAATGAGGAGGAGCCATGAGCATTCCTGAAACACCCCTCCTCGTTCCTGTTGGGGGGACGGAAATACATCAGGTGTGTCTGGGGTATTTTCTTGTTCAGAAAGCAAAAAATCTGTTAAAGACGAATGGGTTTATGTCATAGATACAGAAGTGAATATCGTGGGGCTCCAACAAGCTACAGAAAGGACAATTTGGGCACCAAAAATAATGATTGCCACTGATTGAAACAGATCAAATACATAAAGACGTTCATAATAGTATTCAAGAGTACAAATCCAAGAGTTCAAGCAATATCATCGAAAGAGGAAGCACCCCCCCCCCCCCACCACCAGCTGAAACTGGTCACCAACATAAACAACAGGGCACAAATTCTTTACTTTGAAAATTGGCAGGTACAGAGAAAAAATTAGCAGTTTATTCTTCCTTTTCTATTGAAGTTTCACCTGAGATCAAATAAATATCCCTGCTTCAGAAGTGAAATTTCTTTACAGGATAATTTCAGGAAAGTTAGAATTAGGAAGACAAAATAATGAAGCCAGGCCAGGGTCATCCACAGATGAAACCAAGAGAGGAAAGACAGATGGGAAAGGACTCAGTGGAGGGACCAGCTTGTCATCCTCTGAATCCACTGCTCAATCTCGGTGCCATGAAGATTGGGACAGACAGACACCATGTGCCCCTGATGAGATGCAACAGGAAGCACACACCACCATCAGCACCGTTTATTTGCCCTCCCCTCCAAAAAACAAAAGCTGAATCTAAATCTAATCAAGCCTTTAAAGGTATTTTTCAGTTTACAGACAATGTTCAATACAAGGGTAGAAACTAAACAACCCAAGGAGGTAGCAAAGGGACACAGCCAGAATGGGGCACTCCTCAGGCCGGAAGACCGAGCTACCTCAACAATGTAAAGGTATCAGAAAGAAGAGAGGGAGACTAGCCTAGATGAAATGACACATACGAGACTCAACAACCAAATGCAATTCATTAATCTTGTGTGGACCCTGATTACATCAAACCATGTGGAAAAAAGACATTCCTGAGACAACCTGGGCAATCTGAATACAGACTGGTACTATAGCAAGAAAGCCTTGTTAACTTTGTTAAGTGTGATAACGATATATCAGTCAGGGTTCTCCCAAAGAAACAGAATGAGTAGGGCATATATAGAGATACAAATGATATCTATCTAGATCTATCTATATAGATATTGATGTATCAACAGATCTAGATAGACAGATAGACAGATAGACAGATAGGTGGATAGATACGTAGATGATAGATAAATAGAGAGTAGATAGGTGAGTAGATAGATAAATAAACGATAGAAGATAGATAGATGATAGACAGATAAATAGAGATAGATGATAGATAGATAGATGGATAGATAGATAGAGGTATCACATCTATCCATCTACGAAACAGAAAGATTTCAAGGAATTGGCTTTTGCAGTTCTGGCTGCTGGAAAGTCTAAAATTTATCAGGGAGGCCAGCAGGCTGGAAATGGTCAGCCGGGAGCTGATGCTGCAGGCTTGAGGCAGAATTTCTTCTTCCTCCAGGAAGCCTCAGTTTTACTCTAAAGTCCTTCAACTGATTGATGAGGCCCACCCAGATAATCAAGGATGACCTCCTGAAGTCAACTGATTGTAAATGTTGAACCACAGCTACAAAATACCTTCAGAGGAACACCCAGATTAGTGTTTAATTGGATTACAGTCATGTGTCACTTAACCACAGGGATACATTCTGAGAAATGTGTCCTTAGGCAATTTCATCATTGTGAAAACATCATAGAGTGCACTTACACAAACCTAGATGACATCACCTACTACACACCTAGGCTATATGGTACTAATCTTATGAGACCACTGTTGGATATATCATTGACTGAAACGTTATTATGTGGCACATGGCTGTACAGGGTACAATGGCTTAGCAAAGCTGACATGTAAAACTAACCATCACAAATGTCATGGTGGTTTTTTTAAGGTTGTCAGGTACATAGATTTTTAGATGTAAGAGTATAAGACTATAGACACATGTAAGAGTATAGAGACATGTAGGGATGTTTGAGAGAGACTTCCTTAAAAAGAAAGGGGGCATACATGAAGGAAAAATGGAAAAATTTAGAGAATTGATATATGAGGGTTCATTATACTATTCTCTCCATTTCTTGGTATATTTGAAAGTTCTCATAACACAAATTTTTAAAAGACAGATGCTGAGATGGAATGGACAGACTGCTGCAAAATGAGAAAATTTCATCAAATAAAAAACATCTAAATCAACACTGTCTTGGTGAAACTGTTTATTTCCTGTCACTAGTACAGTGAAGACTGGGATAAACAGATGCGATAAGCCTTTCACACACTTTTACTTTTCTCAGTAAAGCCGTGGGGTCTTTCTGATGCCCACACTGGTTCCATTCAGTGGTGTGGTCAGCCAGATCCTACAGGCTTGAAAAAGTATTCAGGAATTTTGTGAGCTGGTGGCAGCTTGAAATCAACCATGGTGGGGGCGGGGTATTTACACCAGGGAAATCAGCAAACACTACAAATCAGGGCTTTATTTTTTTTTTCCCTGATAGTTTACCACCACACTACTGTTCTAGTCATTCTTTATCAAGTCAAGAAAATGTGTGATACATGCCTACCAACTTATAGATTAATTTATTAACTGATTATCTCTTTATTAGGCTGAATTTCATCAACACTTCATGCAGAATCACTCAACTAAGCATATTCACTCTCAGGCACTAATCTATAACCATAGAATGTTAGAGTCCCAAGTTTAGAAAATTCAGTCATTAGAAAGTAGGTGACAACATTGGCCGGTGACTTAATTCCATCTCCTTGTCCCCACGCACCAGTCCACAAAATTGTTCTCAGTGACACTGCTGGAAGCCTCACCTCTAAACCTTGGAAGCTCTTGCAAGCAAGATGTCCATGTCCCTTAGGTGCTTGGTTTTTTTCCCAGGACATTTGAAACTCCTCTTCTAAGAGAACTGTGCCTCCAGAAATGTCCGGCCTCCACACCCTCACCTTAGCCTCTGGCTGAGCTCACGTCCTCCAAAAGCAGATAGTCATGTTCAAGTCCCACAGCTCCATTCGCATCAGGCAGCAGAGGTGGGTTCCTGCGGTCTAGTCCCCTCACCCGTCATACGGAGGCAGCAGCATCTTCACCTCAAAAGGCTCTGACAACTCCAGTGGGCTCTGCGCCTAGCGACCCCTAACCCCAAATAGGCCTGCTTCTTCCTCCCAGGCTTCTGGGACAGAACTTCTAGTTTCTGGCTCATCTGACAGATTTCTGTTAATATTTATTGATCTTTTTTTTACCCTAAATTCTGTTTTGATATTTGAAAACACACCTCTACCATCCTAGATTATTTTCTCTCTGTTTAAGAAATTTCTCACAAGGAGGGGCATCTTCCTGGCATCTTCCATCCTCATTAATACAGCTGTCACTGAATTTTCTCTTTCAAACCAACACACGGTGGTATTGGAGGAACTCCGGAAGGGCATGTCGAATAGGGCACAGAAGACCCAAGAATGCAATTTCCACACAGAGTGCCATGGAAGGATTGAGTCCAAGATGTTCGGGTTAAATGAGGCTCAGACAACAGCTCATGTTTTAAAATGCATGCTTCAACTCTGAAAAGCTAAAAGGAAAAGATTAAAAGAGTAGCCTAGTAAAAAAAAAAAAAAAAAAGTGAAAGGCTTCTGTAATTAAACATTTTGGGGCATAATCATAAAAGCCGTGCCAACAAATTGCATTTCCTCAGTGCATCATCTATCTTCCTGTGAATGGAAGCCAAGAACATCCTTTGCTAAATGACTTTAATGCAATCTCTATATGGGGGCTTGTTTTAAGCAAATAAAAAAGCAATGCATGGTGGAAAACTCACCCTGACTGGATAGATGTTCTTTCTATTTCATTTCAAATTTGCACAGCCAAGAAAGGTAGCCTTCCCTCAGTCCTTACACTTCTTTTTCTTCTGTTTTTTTTTTTTTTAAAAAGGTAGCTTTATTGAGGTGTAATTAACATACAAAAAAACTGCACATATTCAATGTCTACAGTTTGATGAGTTTGGAGATACGTGTACCCTGTGAAACCATCACTGCAATCAAAGTAACAAACAAATCGATCACCTCTGAAAGTTTCCTCCTGCCCCACCCCCTCTTTGTGGTAAGAACACAAAACATGAGATGTACCCTCTTAGCAGATTTTTCAGTGCTCAACACGGTCTTGTTATCTACAGAGACAGTGTCGTACAGCAGATCTCTAGACCCTTTTCATCTCACATGACTGGGGAGTTGGTCAACAGGTATTCAGTCCTTAAGCTTCTTAACATCTGTCCACAGTCTCTCCATTTTCGAATTCCCTCTGTCTGTGACCTCAAGGTCACCACAGCCTCGCAGGGGTCAGATGTCTCTCACTTCTCTGACTATTCCTGGGATGTGGTCGCTGTCTGTCCTATTCTTTCTACCTCTCACCCATCCTCTCACACAGCTCCGAGCTTGCCCAGAAGGAGGCCATCATCTCTATTTGAAACTAATCTATCTCTTGGGCTCCAAACTCTCACCTCCTCCTTCCCACCCTCACAGGGACAGCACAACATTCCTGCACACCCACCCGGGTTTCTTCCCATTTCTCTTCACCCCCAGATTCAAAACGTGCAGCCCGTCTTAGCTCCTCTTCCTCTTCCTCACCCTTCCTCATGACACGAAGCGTCTGGATTCTTCCTCTGCAATATCCCTTACGGTTATATTGACTTCTGTATAAAATAGGGGCCCTGGAACTTCTCCCTCAGTGACACCTTCCCATCAATAGCAGCCATAATGATTTCACTTTGTTTTGTGAGGGCCTAACGAATTATTAGTCTTTTAATGAAGAACTTTGATATTAATGAGGTTTCGATAGGTATCATACATGCATGTCTAGATAGTCGTGTGCGTGTGTGTGGAAGCATTGTAACCCAGTACCTATAGTTCTTCACAAGATGCTAACAAAAAGGCATCATATACAAGAAGCTCTACCACATGGCCATGACTTCTTCATAACTCTGCTTCCCTTTGTGTTCAGGCCAACAACAAAGAAAAAGCTCACAGCGTGCAGGCACTGGTACATTTTGTGGCATTGGAGAGATGGAAAAAAGAGGGAATGAAGACATGAGCCTCTTCCACTGCTCCCGCTGAGCTGGCCTGAGGGAAGCCCTGCTGCTCTATGGGAGCTCCCCTGACAGTGGGAGACCAGTCTCACATCACAGTGCAGAATCTGCACTCCAAACTCTACCCCCGAGGCTCCCAACAGAACCTCCGAGCGTTTTTCAGTATGTGACAGCTACAGTACTGACACTTTATCACTTGTTACATCTGGAAACTGACCCGTGAAGGATCATTATACCTATTCTACCCATTTTACATATGAAGAAACTGAGGCTCAAAGAAATAAAGTCCCTCACAGCCAGCAAGCAGTGAAGCCAGACTCAGAGGTTGGGAATTTCTGGCATAAGCTGGTCCAGCATTCATGCCTCCTTGCTGTTCCCCTAAACCACTGGGCTTCTCCTTGGCAGCCCCCTCCCTCCGTGTGGCCCATCCAGCTCCCTCACCACTCGACTCATCATTGCAACCCCAGCCCAGCACACTCCTCTCCCTCATCTTATTCTCCTATTTCCACCTTCTAACAAAGTCTGTAACTGAGCAACGTGATGTGCTGTATGTAATGTTTACTTTGTTCCATTAGAATGTACGTTCCATGAGGGCAAGAGTTTTGTCCCTTTTGTTCCTGCTAATTCCACTTATTACAATAAATACAAATTACAACACATAATTATTTGTTGAACTAATTCCTCTCTAAATGTCACTCCAGAGACAGAAAGGACCCTTTATGAAGGCGGAGCGGCTCTGAAATGACTCATGGCCTGGCGCCAAAGGATTTCCCAGGACATCCCCTGAGGAAGTGGCAGTTGTTTCATCTGGACTCAGAGCCCCTCCCCAGCACGGAAGCATCCCCAACAAGCTGCCCATGCCTGCTGTGCCGGCCTTATGTTCTCTGTTCCACAGTTGTCGTTCGGGAGCCCATGAGAGAGCTGGGGACGGCCGGTCACCCAGTCAGGCCCCCGCAGTCAATCTGCTTGCCAAACGCACCAGCTGCTGAAGAGATGTCACGGCCAACACCCAGGGATCACTCAACAAGGACGTTCTGACTTAAGGACCTTTGTTTCAGAATGAGAATCCTGGAATTCCTTAGTCCATTCCATGGCCCTGTTTTTCTGGTTTTCTAATGTTATCAGTTCATGATATTTCAACGACGGGTTGAAATTGAGTGGGACCAAAATACAAGTCACAGAAATATCAAAGCCAAGGCACAGAATGTTTCAATACATCAGTATGAAAATGGAACAGGCGATGGGAGAGACAGAAACATGAGACCCGCAGTTCCAGTGTCGTCTCCTTAGGTTACTGCATTGTTATTCACTCCTCCCACGGGAAGGCACTGTCATTCTCCCTCCTCACGGTGGTTCTGTCCATAACATCACCATGGACACAGAATTAGCAAGTACCAAACCATGAAATGTAGGGTCAGGTTCTTGTGCACCCCTGGTCACCACATTTTCATCAACCCATCAATACATCGCCTTGTTTTATTGGGTTTCTGGTAAAGACACCTTACTTACTATATATTGTTGATTCATTAACATTGAACTCATGCCAAGAGCCCTGTCACTCATGCCTGAATGAAGCTTGTCTAACCCAGGTATTTTCTCCATGAGGCACATCACAGGCCTCCTGCACTTGAGAACGCTAGACAGCACTCCAGCAAGATGCCTGGGGACCATTCTAAGCAATGAAATCATCAACAAAATGCAAAACACATGGCACTAACAGACCACGAAAAGGACACCTGCTTATAGAGTGAGACAGTAAGACGAAGGCAGAGCGACACCTCGTTCCGCCTCAGCTGGAAACCTGCACATCGGCACCTCATATTTTTCACCACTCTGGGCATGTCCACAAATGACACTGACTGTTGATTTGAGGTTTACAAACCATTTTAGCGAGTAGGAAAAATCACAAATATGGAATCTACAAGTAACAGGGATGGACTGTATTCCCATTCCATGCTGAATTTCTCAAAAACGAAGGTAAGAACTTGGAGAGTTCCAGGGGTTTCTAGAATTTTAACAGTGTCTTATATCTACAAAAATCTAAGTCACTTGATTACCTGTTGGGGAAAAAGAATACTTGCCAATCTGAGGATATCGTTCACGTCTAACAGTTTTAAGCGCTGGAGTGTCTGCTGTTAAATCATGTTGGGCACGAACATCTGAGGGTTGGGAGAGAAGCTGCAGTCATGTTGGGCCACCAGGTTTGGGATGGCACAGGCCCGGTTGCTGACCACAATGTCCTGTACTCAAAATGAAGACGAAACCTTAGCTGTTCTTTTAATGGTCGACACATTCTCTAACTACACTAGGGCCCTTTATTTTCAGTTGGAACTGATTAGAAATCTTATGGACTCTTAAGGAAAAGTGTATTCATTTAATTAAGTAACAGCTTATATGCAATGGGAGTGTTTCCAGGGCTTAGAAATGAGCCGTCTTATGCCCTGAACTGTCCCTGCCAATCACAGACTCCAGGTGCTGCTGACCACGTCTGCTGGAGATTCTGATTACGTCATATGACTAAAAGGACAAGTTTCCACATTGGGACATGTGTTAAATAATGAGTGAAGGGGCGTCCAGAAGAGAAGATGCCAGCCAAAACCAAGCCTTGGTTTTCCGCCAATAGAGGGAAAAAAGGCTCTTATTCCAAAAATATTTATTCTCTTCCCTGGGCCACACTTGATATCAGGGACCTTAAATTGGTTCACTTGAGAGTATTGGCATGACGTTGACACTGACCCCACAGGATCTCCAAACAACACAGCCCACGACTTCTGCCCAACATAACCTGCCAAAACAATGACCTCATTGTGCAACCGTATATTCCTCAGACTCTGCTGCAGCCTGAATAAAATACCCAAAGAAAGAGAGCTCATAACCTGCCTTGTTCTCATCTGATCTTCAACACACACCCAACTGAATAGGTTGCCCAGGTAACCTAACACCAGTAAGAAGGTATTCAGACGGAAGCATTCTCTGAACAGCAATAAAATCATAAACTGGCATTCTGAGTGAAAGTGAATTAATTCCCCACAATCAGCTATAAAGCTACAAAAGAGATTCTGGACCCATGCAGACCTCTCACAGGACAGACAGCCAGGAAATCACGGCTGAAGTGAATGGCTCTTTACAATCACAATACGTGAGACACGCTTCTGTAGAACCCCACTTCCACCCACAAGGTCTAGGGTCTCTGTGCCCTCCCCCACCATGAAACTCACAGATAACCAGACCAAAGCTTACAGAAGCCACACCAGAGACCAGCAGACAGATGCCCTCCAAATTATAAAGGCATGTTTCCGCTTTAGGTTATAAGACAGCTCTTAGAGTGTGTGCTCACATCCTTAGAGCACACAGCATCCATCTGTCTCCTGCTTAGCTTTGGTGGCTTTGCACTTCCCACAAGGAGAGAAGTACCAATTGTCATATCTAGATTCTGAGTTTCATCTTCAAAGATGCATGTTTCATGAAGCTCACATGGAATGCAGAACATCAGATGTTGACCGAGTGCCTGTGTGCACCACACCGAGTGTATTTGCAGCTAAACTGCAGCATATACCTTAAAAGAAGACACACAGAAAATAACTGAAGGAAGAGAGTGACAGGATTTTCATCAATCTACAATCATTTTACTTCATTCTTCCATGCTAATATTATATTTGTTGTCATAATGGGTCACTAAAAAAACTATCAAAAATACAAACATGTCATACTCAACAGCATGCACCGGTAAATTTAGAAGGCACAGAGGTCTTCATTTTAATTCTTCACTCTTATAAATTTTTGTGAATAGTTTCTTTTTTTAATAATTGGGAACTAAGGAAAATGACATCCAATTATAATAACAATTACTTTATAGCATTTAAAGATTACAACATTAATTAATGCTCCAAATATTTATTGCAAGTAAATGGAATGATATCACCTTTTAGCTATTTCTTTTCAATGATCATAGTCTTTGAACATTTTGATTGGGTTTTCATTAACCTTTAAATACAGATGCCAGTGACCAAACCCTGCCACCACCAGCTCTTACATTCCCTGCCATTTGTATAGTGCTGTACAATTTTTTAAAAGTTTCGAAAAGAGAACACTTCTTATTAAAACTGGTTAACAATAACACACTTTCAGGGAGAAATAGAGGGTTGTTTTTTCACGATGGTGAAGAGCGATCACAGCCACAGAGGCTGTGGGGCCAGGAAGCAGCAGGACAGCCTGCTGACGGCTGAGAGGGAGGCAACGAGGTCAGATTCTAAAAGCTGGGCTGGGGACCCACGACACAGTATGGCAAGCTTAGGCAAATCCAGGCCAACGGCAAAGTTGTGTTCAGCATATCTGATGTTCCTTTTATTTCTTTTTAAATTCTACATAAAAGGTAAAATACTAAAACCTGAAGTTTTCAAAGGCCAACAAATAATACGACAGCCACCTGTGAACACACACATACACTGAACCTTGTGCCATTAGAGGCTGTATTTGTCACATATATATATTTCCAAAACAGATATATCATGAACATAAACACATATACATATATAAGTAGACGAAACACACACACACACAGGAAGTTACAGCTCAAGTCTCCCTTTCACATTCTCTTCTTTCCTCCAGAAAAAAACAGGAGGCTGAAATCAGTACGTTATTCTTCTCATCCATGCTTTCATTCTTAATATTTGTATCCATAAGTATTCAAAATGCAGATACATATATTATCAGTCTACCTTTGCAACTTCCTATTTCATTCAACATTATGGCTTTCAAGATTCATCAGTGTTGATATATGTACGTAGGTCTATTTTATTCACTTGACTCATTTCGTGTATTTCATTGAATAAAAATACTGCAATTGACTTATCCAGTTGCCAGCTGATTCATCTACATACCTTCTTGTGCACACATGTAAGACCGTTCCTTGACTATCTACAGAGAAGTAAAAGTAATTGGGATGGGTCTTTCCTTTTACATTTCTTCATCACTTTTCTTTTATAATGTTTTTAAATTTTTTTATTTTAATTGTTTGTTTGCTTTTCAAAGCTTGTTTAAGAAATCATTCTCTATGCTGATGCTATGAAGAGATTTCCCTTGCAATTTTTATTTTTATTGAAATCCTTAATGGTTTGCTTTCCTCATTTAGATTTTAATCCACCTAGACTTCATATTTTTATATGGAATGAAGTAGGACTCTGATTTTTTCCCTAAGATAGTCAATTCTTCCTTTTGTTCATTTATTTCATTTATTCATTTTTTCACTTGCCGCAACAGGCCAGCCTACTCCTACTGTTTTAACCCCACTTCTGCCCTACGAGACAGGTCTCTTTCTGAGCTCTCTCTTCTGTTCCCTGGGTCTGTTTATCTACATCAGGGCCAATATGATAAAATTAGATTTGATTACTTTTTTATTTTATTATATAAATCCCCATTTATTTCCCTTCTACAAGAAATTTAGTTCATCTGTCTACCAAAAACAAAAGCTATTTCATTGCTTCACAATTTTTAGAATAATGCATCTGTGTTTTTATGCTTCTTAAAATATTTGATTCTTGGGGCCGGCCCGGTGGCGCAGCGGTTAAGTTCGCACGTTCCGCTTCTCGGCGGCCCGGGGTTCGCTGGTTCAGATCCCGGGTGCGGACATGGCACTGCTTGGCAGCCATGCTGTGGTAGGCGTCCCACGTATAAACTAGAGGAAGATGGGCACGGATGTTAGCTCAGAGCCAGGCTTCCTCAGCAAAAAGAGGAGGACTGGCAGTAGTTAGCTGAGGGCTAATCTTCCTCCAAAAAAAAAAAAAAAACCCAAAATATTTGATTCTTTAGTTATATCCCCCATCAAGAGGCAAAAACAGTAATAAAAGTAATTTTTGCATATTGAGAGCATTAAAGAAAATACAGATTAGTGACCTAGGCATTGTGTGTGTATGTGTGTGTGTACCATGCTCAATGAAAAAAATATTCTTTTTTAAAAAACAGGCTGAACTAGAAACTGAATTTCAAATGACTCAGCAATTGATTTGCGAATCTTTTAAAAAGTTTAACAGGTATTAAATCTTTGCTGAAGGAATCATCTCCTCCTTAGATTCGATCAAAATGGAAATACTGCCATTCCCTGAGACCATCTCAGTAACCTCATTCTCCTTAAAGATCCCTGCTTTCCTTTAGCCATTACAAAAGCCTGGAGGGACACGGCCAAGAGCCAGTGAGTCAGCACATCTGAAAGGAAGGAAGGGACAGGCGGTTCCAGCCCTAGGCCTGCTACAAGCTTTTGGCAAGTCACAAAATCTTTTCTTGTATCTCAGGTCTTTTGTTTTTTGGGTTCTTTTCATATTTAAAATGGGAATCACACCTCCCACTTGAAGATACTCTATCAATGATTTGAAATGGAGTATGTGAAAATTCTTTCTAAGCTGCAAAACCTCATTCACTATTTTTACATCTTTATTGAGGTATAATTGAGATGTAAGAAACTATTATATATCCCAAGTACAAGTTCTTTGTCAGATAGATGTTTTGTAACTATTTTTTCCCCAGTCTGTGGCTTGAATTTTCACTTTCATTAACAGTGTCTTTGAACAGTAAAAGTTTTTAAATTTGATCAAATCCTATTGACCGGGTTTTTTTCTTTAATATTTCACAATTTCTGGTGTGCTCTATTTAAGAAATAGCTTTCTAACCCAAAGGTACCAAGAACCTTCTCTCATGTTTTCTTCTAGTAGTTTTATAGCTCTAGAACTAACTTTTAAGTCTATGATTCATTTTCAGTTAATTTTTGTATATTGTGTGAGCTAAGGGTGGAAGTTTATTTCTTGCCCACAGCTATCTCAGTTTTTCAACAAGTATTATTGAGAAGCTTATATTTTTGCCATTGAATTGGCTTGGAACACAGTCAAAAACAGACTGACCATACACGTGTGACTATTTCTGGACAGCCTATTGTAGCCCATTGCCCTAAACATCTATTTTTGCATGAATACTATACTATGTTGATCACAGTAGTTTTATAATAAATCCTGAAACCCAGTAGAGTAAGATCTTCATGTTCTGCTTTGTCAAATTTGTTTTGACAATACAATTCTAGGTATTTTTCATGTCCATATACATTTTAGAATCTGCTAGTTTCTCTCTACAAAAAAGCTTGCATTGAATAAACAGAGAGATTGCATTGAATATATAATATATAGAGGATGAATTTGGGGAGAACTGACAACTTAATAACATTGAGTCTTTGGCTCTGTGAATAGAGTCTGCCTCTCCAGTTATTTATTTCTTTAACTTCTGTCAACAATGTTTCATAGTTTTCCTGTAGAAGAGTTACATGCATCTCTTCAAATTTACTCCTAAGTATTCTATATTTTTGATGCAATATTAAATGGTATTTTTTTCAATTTCTGATTGGAAGATTCTAATATATAGGAATACAATTTATTTCTGTATCTCAGCCTTGCAAACTGTAGCCTCACTAAACCCACTTACTAGTTCTAGCAGCATTTTTTAGGTTCCACAGGATTTTCAACAGAGACCAAAACTGTTCAATAAAAATATGATGCAAATCATGTGTATAATATGAAATTTTATAGGAGCCACATCAAAAGTAGGTAAAATTGAGTTTTAACAACACATCATATACAGCCTATTTTTCCAAAATATTACAACTTCGTCATGTAATGATTAAAGAAATTATGAATGAAATAGTTTACATTCTTTTCTTCACACTTTGTCTTTAAAAGTCAGCATTCACATGTGCAGCACATCTCAACTCGAAACAGGCACATCTCAAGCGTTCAGTAGCCTCAGGTGGCTGGTGGCTCCCATAACGGACAGTCCACACACAGACGGACAAACCCAGGCAAACTTCTTATTTTCCAGTCTATAGTCTTTTGCTTCTTCTTTTTGCCTTTTGCACCAGCTAGGACGGCCAGTAAATGCTGAAGAGAAGTGGTGATGGTGATGGTCCTTACCTCACTCCCGACTGCAAGCGACAGTATCAGTCTTTCACTGGTAAGAATGGTGCTGTACTTTTTACAGGTGTTGAATTTTGTCAAATGCATCCTCTGCTTCTACAGAAATCACGACATGTAGTACATTTATTGGAATGATCTCTAATGGGGTGAATCACATCCATTTATTTTTGAATGTAGACCAACTTTACATTCTTGAGATAAACTCCATTTCATCTTTCTATATTTAATCTCTATTTGCTTTTTGCTGGACAAAATTTACTAAAATTTTGTTAAGAATTTTTGTGTCTATGTTCTTGAGAGATATTGATCTGTAGTCTCCTTTCCTTATAATATCTTTGGCTTTGGTGTCAGAGTAATGGTGGCCTCATGACATGAGTTGGGAAACGTTCCTTATTCTATTTCGTGGAATAATTTGTGTAGTATTGGGATTATTTCATTCTTACATTTTGGTAGAACTCATCAGGGAAGACATTTGGGCCTGGAGTATTCTTTGTGGAAGGATATTTAACAACATATTCAAATTATTCCATACATATAGGGCTTTCTGGTTATTGGTTTCTTCTGGAATGAACTTTGTTAGTTTGCTTTTCAAGGAATTCATCCATGTCCTCTAGACTGTGGAATTTATTGGCATAAAGCTGTTCATATTTCTTTAACCTTTTAAAGTCTGTAGGATCTATGGTGACAACCCCTCTCACATCCCTAATATTGGTAAATTGTTTTTTCTCCCCAAAGCCCCCATACATAGCTGTATATCCTAGTTGTAGGTCATTCCAGTTCTTCTATGTGAGCTGCTGCCACAGCATGGCAACTGACAGACAGGTGGTATGGTTCTGCAACCGGGAAATGAACTCGGGCTGCTGAAGTGGAGTGCGCTGAACTTTAACCACTAGGCCACGAGGACTGGCTCCAAATATGGGTAATTTTATCTTCTTTATTTCTGATCAGTCTGGCTAGAGTTTTATCAATCATCTCAAAAAACCAGTTTTGTTTCATTATCTCTGTCTTTCTGTTTACAATTTCATTATTTTTTGCTCCTTTTTATTCCCTTTCTTTTAATTTGCACTCCTTTTTTTGTTTCTTAAGTTGGAAGCTTAGGTTATTGATTTGAGCCTTTTCCTCTTTTATTGTACAAACACTTAATGCTATAAATTTCTCTCCAAGCACCGTTTTAGCTGAATCCTACAAACTGTGATCCATCATGTTTTCATTTCATTCAGTTCAATGTACTTTCTAAGTCCCCTTCTAATTTCTTCTTGGACTCCTGAGATATTAAGAAACGGGCCGTTTACTTTCCAATTATTGACTGATTTTCAAAATTTCTTTTCATTAATTCTAAGTCCATTATGCCCAAAGAACATCCTTTGTATATAGTAATATTTTAAACTTACTGAGACTTTTATGGTTCAGAATACAGTCCATCTTGGCCAACGTTCCACATGCGTTTGAAAGAACACATATGCTGCATTGTTGGGTGGCATGTTCTGTAAACATCAGTTAGATCAACTTGTTTGGTAGTACTTTTCAAATCTCCTCTGTTCTTATTGATTTTCCTTCTTAATGTCCCATTCGTTATTGAGATAAAGCTGTTGAAATCTCTGAGTTAGACTATGGGCTTTCGCGTCGTGTATTTTGAATCTCTGTCACTAGGTGCATACAGGTAATGGAACTGTTAGGTCTTCCTGATGAAGTGATTCCCTCTGCATCAGGAACGGTTCTTCTCTGTCACCGGCACTTGATCTTCCAGGCCCTGTACCAGGACTTACTCCTCCCCAGGTTCCTCCTCTGGCCATGCTGGGCTCCTCCCATTCATGTGCTCATTGGCCCTCAAGTGGAGACTTGACGGGACCTTACAAATCCCCGTAGCCCATGCTCTCTCTCTTTCTGCAGCTCTCTCCTCTCTCCTCTTTGGTTTCTGTTCTAAGAATTCCAGCACTTTTGCCTTCCCCAAACCTGAACTCTGCTTCTTCAACTCTGTGCCACTGCCGGGTGAGGATGATATTAGTGGCTGCTGAGAAAAGGAAATCTGAAATACTGCAAGCTGGAAGAGCTAAGTGAGGTGTTGCTTAGCAACTCTTAATAGGAAATAATTTAACTCTGGATTTATTTTTTTCCTGAGAACCTGCTGCTCTTGCCTGGAGTCTAGAATGCACGCCCCTTCATGCTGGCAGCTCCCCTGCGTGCACGCATGGGTGCACACACACAGTCCTAACCCACCAGCGACAGGCTGCACTATTCACCAGTTCCCATAAGTATGTTACTTTGGCTATAACAGCATCCAAGATTCAAGGCCAAAGTGGCTGGAATTCCATGATCAGCACAACCTTTCATAAAGTCATTTGGCAAACACAAGGGAGACAATGCAGGAAGCCCTAAGACAACCACCATCCAAAATGTCTCCATTTAAACCGAGTCAGTGACAGATGTTTTGGAAACCTGCAGAACATTTTTCCTCCCTTGCAAAATCCCAGCTCTTTCAGGAAAGCACTACAGATTCCAGGCTGCAGTCACGACTCCTTTTTTCGACTTCACGTTGACTTCCCCCGGAGGTGCCTCCAGATGCCCTGAGCTGCACACACAGGACCAGGGTTCTCGTGACGGTGGCCACGCCCCCCCCCCCCCCCCCCCCCCCCCCCCCCCCCCATCCCCCAGAGCATGTGAGCTATACTGCGCAGGCTTCGAGTAAGGCCGCAGACAGTACCCAACGCAGGCGCGGCTCAGGGAGAAGCGAGTGATAGGCTGGACCAAGCCCTGCACCTGCATCCCCACGAATGCCTCCCAGGGCCCTGAGTCTGACGGGTTTTTCCTTCGGGGAAGAAAGGGGCTGGTTATAGGTTTACAGGAGCTAAGACAGAACCAGCTGAGAAAACCAGCAGAAAGAAGTGAAATTTTAAGGATCTGCTTATAAGTGACTCATTTCATTATAAAAGCAATCACTGATTCCCAAACAATAATACTAATATACACGGACACTTGTTTCTTGGGTCAGATAAGTCCCATTTCTCTTACCTAGTCATCTGAGGGGTGAAAATACCTGCAACTGGGAATATCAGATGGCAATTCGAAACAGTGATATACTGGATTTTTTGGCGTCTCTGAAGTAATAGTTCCCTCCCTGTGAAGTTTTTCCAAATAACATCTATCCCAAAAGTGGCTCAGATAAAACACTTCAGAATTCCCAAATGTGTCCCTTCCTTGTCACACAATGATCTGTCATTTGCTGAGGCACAACAGGAAATAACCCACAGTCACTGGTGACAATGTGCACATGGAGATGATGTGTGATGGTCACAATGCCAGAATGCCACGTTCAAATTCTGGCTCCCTTCCCAGCTGTGTGATTTTGGGGAAGTTGCTTAACCTCTCTGGGCTTCAGTTTTCTCATCTTCAAGTTGCAAGTACTTACTTCACAGGGTTGTATAAATCAAGTAAGTTATACGTGTAAAGGAACCCAACAGTGCCTGGCACAGGGAAGGATCAGGACTGTGGAAGTGTTTTCTACCATTAACATGGTAGGGGAGGCAAGTAGACAGATCCGTTATGTGTACATTCATTCAGGCAATGCCTGCTTAATAGCCAGATAACAGTTTAATCAAGATAACAATCTTCAGTACCAGGACCTGTTCCCCTAGAGAAAAGCACGGGAGGAGAGAAAGAAGAGGAAGCAGAGAGATTGTTTCAGAAACACCAACAGAAATGTCTAGTTGAGCCAGACCAGGGCAGGAAGGCCCAGAGAGGGTCTTGGTCCCTCCTCAGGTCACTGGACAGTCAGGACACTCTGGCTGGGAACTAACAGCTGGGAAAGCACAGAAATGCCAGCTCCGCTCTCAGTCGCCAGCGGTGGGCGGGACCTCATAACTACACTGCAGGCTGGGCCGCTCTGTTGCAAGTCCTGAAAGGCCACATTTCATCAGTAGGTTCTTTGCCATTAAAAAACAACAACAAAAATATTTAAGTCTTCACCTTTGTTGTTGAATGAAATAATTTTCTATATTACTTTTATTATTTTTCCTGTGGGTCCTTCTTCATATTAACTCCAAACACCCCCTGAGAAATCGCCCTGGTACACACAAGCATACAAAGATGTGTTTCTTGGACACTCAGGGACAATCTCTCTAAGCTGGACTTTTCTCCTTTTGTTCACAGGCCACGAGGTTCTTCCAATGGTAAATACACTCTTTAATCGCATTCCAAGTGACGGCACTAAAGGAAAAGCAAACCAATCCTGTACCATTTCAAAGTCTATGCGAAGCCTTTATTTTCTTTCATTTTCACTTAAAAAAAGATTTTTGCACGTTCATGTCCTATTTTTGCAAGAAAACACATTTAGACACATGCTGACTATTTGGCATCCTTTTAGGTAAGAGGACAAAGAAAGTCTCTTCTTCCTGAACCAAATGTTGCCCTGCAAGTGGGTAATTTTACAAATCTATACAATAACTTCAGCGTGGTCTGCCTGCCAAGGCTGAACTGGGGTTGTCAGGAAGGGAAGTATTTATTCAACTCTGTTCAGTGAACTCTTACGATGAGGGAAGCAGAAAACTGAAGTCAAGAGCAAACACAACTCAGCTCTCTTGTGCTCTCTTGTCCTCACTTGGCCAACGCGGCGTCTATGTGTGGAAGCGTCCACCCTTCTCAGGCAGCCCTCCTGCCCTGCTCCCTTCTGAGCAGGTATTTCAGAAGGAGGGGAGTTTTCAGCTGAGATGAAATGGATTTGTTCTTGTTAGAAATTCGTTAAATAAAACGTCATCTAAAAGCTTAGGCTTCACCAAGTGAACTAAAAGCATTACAAAAATGTATCCAGCAAGGTCTTACTCGATGTCACTAATGCAGGAACCCAAAAGAAGCACTTCCATTATTCAGACAGACAGAGGTGAGCCAAGGTTCTCTAAAGCACAAACACTCGTTCATGATGCTCTGTCTACATGGCAATACGAGCGTCAGGTTATTTTCTCTTTATATTAATGAGCGTGGACTTATGTCAACAGGACATTCATACATGAGAACGTCTCTAATTCCTAATGGACGCTGGTTTGCAAAAGCGTCAAATCCTCCATGGCACGCATTTACTTCCAAGGTGGATTTGCAGTTCAAATGAAGGCTGACATCAAGAGCCGTTATGAAAATCTGAGACGGGGGAGTGAATATTACAGCAACATGCCACAAGACAGAAGTGGCCTCCTGTAGCAGGAGAGCACCCATTTCGGAAACACTGTCTTCCAGTGAAATGGTCTGTCATGGGTTGAACCATGTTCCCCTCAAACAGAGGTCCAAGTCCTAACCCCCAGTACCTGTGAAGGTGACCTTATTTGGAAATAAGGTCTTTGGGGATGTAACCAATTCAAGATGAGATCATTAGGGTAAGCCCTAAACCCAATATGATGGATGTCCTTATAAGAAGAGACACACAAACAAGCATGGCATATGATGATGGAGGCAGAGACTGGAGTGGTATGTCCACAAGCCAAGGAACCCTAAGGATTGCCAGAAACCACCAAATGCCAGAAGAGGCAGGGAGGGATCCTTGCCCTGGAGCCTTCAGAGGGAGCACGGCCTTGCTGACACCTTGATTTCGACTTCTGGCCCAGAGCTGTAAGACACTATTTGTCAGCCTCAGTTAAGCCTTTTCTGATAGGACTTACCCATCAGGAAAGCTCCGTGTCCTAGAGGCTGTCAGATAGGGACCATTGCTATGTTGTATACCTGCACTGGGCATGTGCAGAAAAGGGAAAGATGCTCCCCATACACATTGCCACTGAATGCCTGAAAAGAAGATTGTCCTATTTACGTGACCTAATAGAACAGAGAACACAAACACCTTACATGCCCCTCCACTAATGTGGAGTTCAAAACGGTTCAAGTATTTTTAAACCATCCAGAAGAACAAGATACAATACAGTGAAGGCAGCTCCCTCTTTGCTTATCGTTTTTTCAATGGGAAAGTCACAGCACAACGAAGGGCATTTTAGCAAATCAGCCCAAGCAAGAAGCAAGCAGACAGGACTTCCATTGAACATGCAGACACTGCCACTAAACAGCTGGAGCCCAAAACGCTGCAATTCACCACCCGACTTCACTCAGAGATTCTGGAACCATCAACAAAATGTCACTTTTAAATACTTTTCATCTGGGAGGCAGCTGTGTGGAACAGATGTCAGCTGGGTCGGGGTGCTGGCAGCCAGGGTGGAAGAGGACGTCAAGATGGGGTTCGCTTGGGCTGAATTACAACAGCAGTGATAGGAAGAGTCCACACGCGGTCAAGGCTGTGAGGGCAAACCACGCAAGTTTTTTATTTTCCATTTTCCTTATTTCCCCAGGGACCCCTCCCAAACTGCACAGTCTCCAAGCTTGCCACCCTTTTACCTGCCAGTGCTTTCTGAGGACCATACACTGCAAAATCATCCCTTTTTGCCTGATCAAAACGGGCACCACCACACTTCGTTGTGCCCTGGCAACTCCGTACAATTCCACTTACTGAGGGTTTAAGAGCTGGTTCTTTCAGAGGCAACATTGATGGGTAGTCTTGTATTATACAGGGTTTCTCAGACTGGGCACCCCTGCCGTTTAGGGCTGGGTAACTCTCTGTAGTCTGTGCACTGTAGGATGTTGAGCAACATTTCTGGCTTCTACCCACTGATGATATCCTCCCACAGTAATATACTCCCATCCAGGTTGTGACATCAAAGATGTTTCTAGACATGGACAAATGTCCCTTGGGGGCGAAATCGCTCCCAGTTGAGAACCACTGGTGTCACGAGTAAGAGCCAGCCTCTAGAGTCAGCCCCCTGAGTTCAAACCTCCTCTTCCACTCACCAGCAGCTTGGCTGTGAGTAAGGTACTTCACCACCCTTGTCTGTTTCTGCTCTTGTAAAAGTACGAGAATGATGGTGCCCACCCCGTGAGGCTATGCGAAGATCCATGAGGTTGTGTAAGGAAAGCACTCAGGCTGGGGCCGGCACAGTCCAAATGACGCACTGCTGGCTGACGACGTTCTGTGCTCTGCACTGGAGATGTTGACAGCCGGGATCTGTACTCAAGCCACCTGCGCAGTGAAGAATTAACCTTACCCAAGGACAGGGCTGGCTCGGCCCCGGGCTCCTGGTAAGTCATCTCTAGGCCCCTGGAAGGCCCTGCCTGACAGGAGTGTCTTTGTCTGCCTGGGGTTTTGGCCAGCTGACAGTCTAAATGAGATTTACAACAGGTGCTTAGGGTCATGAAGTATCAGTTCTGTCTCCAGAAAGCTGGAGACTAAAGGCCAGCCGTGCAGGCAGTACGTGATGGAGCCCCAGTGCAAAGTGCACACAGAGGGCTGGGCTGCGCTTCCCCGGTAGGCAGTACTCCATGCAGAGAGCCACATATCGCTGCCGAGACGGCAGCGCTGCCCATGACTCCAGAGGGAGAGGACAACGGAGGCTCCACATTTGCTAGTTTCCCCAGACACTTCCCTAGGCTGATGTTAATCTGCAGTCTTTCCCTGTAATAAACCATAGCTATGAGTCTAACAGCTTTCAAAGAGTTCTGTGAGTCCTTCAAGTAAGCCATCAAACCCCAAGGGGGTCTTCAGAACCCCAAACTTGCCACTGGTGTCAGCAGTGAGGGTGGTCTTGTGTGAACTGTTCCCTCCGCCTGTGCTGTAGGCTCACCCTGCATGTTCTTACGACAGTACTGTCACTGTAGCTGGCTTCTCGTTGGAAGCATTCCCAGAGCACACCTCCTTATGCACGGTGAACCTACAGTAACACTTCTGGAAGGTTCATGCTCATTGAGGGGCCTACATCTATGATGCTGATATTAAAAGATGCCAGACTTTTGGTTAATAAGACAGAACACTTGCATTTTAAATCCCCATGCCTGTTGAATGGGGCGGGGGTAGCCAGGAGTGTTGGGCAGGATTTCAAACTCCAGTGGAAGAATGAGGCCGAGTGTCCCTCTTCTGGCAAGGCCCACAGCGTGAGGCAGATGAGGGGCCCAAGCCCCCAACCTAGGAAGAGTGGCCAAAAACCGCTGCCACCACTGAGCCTGCCTGTGGCCTTTTCTGAGCATCAAGCAGACACAGCCACACTCCCAGAAAGGTGTCCAGGCCACAAGCTGGGCTGGCCACCCACCAGAAATGTCAACAGGGCTGATGCTCCACACAGGGGCTAGTTCTGCCCCGGGCCCTTGTAGCGTGTGGAAGGTAACCCTCACACAGGTGGGGTTACGTGTTGGGGCAGAGAGGAAAAAATCCCAAATCAACCCTGAGGAAATGGAAGCGAAACGACTATGAAATAAGAATGTTTAAGATGCTTAAAGAGATTTTTAAAAGCAGGTGGAAGCAGCAATAAAACAACCAAAAGATAGTTAAAAACAGAACAAGTGGATACACAAAAAAATCTAACAACAACAAATCTGGAGATGAACAAACACAGTCATCCATTAACGGAAACACTGAATGAGTAGCTTTGGGGCCCACTCTTGGCAGAGGACACTTGCACATGCAAAGACACAGTGGTGGAGAGACAGTCACATCCCTGCCCAGGAGGAGCTGATATCCTTGCAGGGGAGACCATCAATCAACAGAGAGGGATGTGTAATATGATCTGAGGTGCTATGATCATCGTAAGTGCTAGGGGAAGACTAAAGCAGGGTGAGGGCTGTCGCCCAACAGGGGGCATCTGGAGGTCCAGGAAGGCTGCTCTTTGAAGGGGGTCAGGGAGGTTCATGAAGGTAACCCAAGAGCCATGCAATTACAGGGAGCAAGAGCGTTCCAGACAGTGGGAGGTCTTTACCCTGATTAATCGGTTCTTTTAAAATAATAATAATAAAGCAAATATTATATTACTGGTGAAATTAGAGATGTTCCATTTAAGCTGGAACTTTACACTCTATTATTCACTTCCGCATTAGAAGTCTTGGCTAATGTAATTAGACAATACAATAATACATAAGAGAAGAGTGAATTAAGGATTTGAAATGGAGAAACACTTTTTTAATTATCTGGAAATGATAATACTGTTTATATAAATCAACTGAGACCCTACCAGGAGTTCACTAAGATTACTGGATACAGATCAACATAAAAAACAATAATATTCTTATGCATCAACATTAAACAAATAGAAAAGGCAATTAGGAAAAAAGTCCCTTCTATACAACAACAAAAAACTTTAGGTACCTAACAACAAGTCTAAGGAAAATTGTTACCGATTTTACGAATAAAAAAAGTCTTTAAAAGACATAAAAGAAAACCAGAATTACTGGACAGACATGCCACGTAATTCTATGGAAACAAAACATTAAGATAGCAAATCTCTGGATGCTTTTTATAATATCCTTTTATTATTTCCTAGACGTTTAATACCTTTCAAAGTGAAAGTTAAGAAATTCTATATAATTTGAATCCAGATCACAACTGGAGTTTTCACTGCACGTGACAAACTGATTCTGCAATTCGTATGGAAAAGTGAGCCAAGAAAATTCAGAACAAAAGGAAACCTGAAGAGCAAGGAGGGCCCACTTGCCCTTCCAGATACTAAGGCTTCTTCCAAAGCTATGACACTGAAACAAGGGGGCACTGGTGCAGGGAGATGAGAAACCCCTAGGTCCACACCATAGGCCAACAAGCGATGCTCTTAACTAGTCTCCCGTGTCTGCTCCATGTGTGCCGTGAAGGCAGGAGGGATGAGGACCAAGTGCACCAGTAAAGGCTTCTGGGTGAGGCTGCAGCTCAGGGAGGTGAAGAAGAGAGGTGGGAGTGGAGGCAGAGAAGGAGCTGAACATGGGGGCAGGGGCCCAATTCTCCAAGGGGCTTGAACGGGAAAGTGATGAGGAGAAGGACTGGGGAGCTTCCCTGACCACTGGAGCCTCTTCAGGGAACTGCAAGAGAAGAAAGGTGGCACCACCACTTCTTCTGTCCACTGTGACAGTGTCCTTAAGAGCCAGAGACACCAACCTAAGTTCACCTAGTCCAGTCCTCTCCCTGTGCAGAAGAAACTGACGCCCAAAGGCGATGATGACTTGGCCAAGGTCATGAGTGACTTATTGACAGAACCCACTGGAAACCTCATCTTTGGGCTCATCCAGGGCTCTCTCCAGCTAAGGCACACCAGGAATGCTGTGTACCTTGTCCCTGGTACTGGAACCCTTCTGTGGGTTCCTGTCTTGAATCTCTCTTCTCCCTTGGCCTCCAGAGCAATTCTCCCTCACTAGTCCTCATCTTCTCCTAATGGCTTCTTCTCTATCCATTCTTGGCTGCTGTTCCTCTCCTATCCCCAGCTCTTGAGCTCCCACCAACCCTGTGATGGCCCTCTCAGTGCTCAATTCACTCTCCCTGGATGGCTTAGAGAACCCCACAGCTTTGATCAAGAGCTTGAGGTTAGTAACTTGTATATCCATATCTGCAGCCCAGACCTGCACCCTGGACAGCACCCTTTAATCCAGCAGTCAATGGGGCACACGCATGAGGGAGTGGCACCAGGGGAAAAGCCTACTCCTAAGACTACAGTCGCCTAAAGATCTGACATCCTCCAGATGTCACCATTTTCTAAGCCAAGAGCCTCCCCAGGCTCAACTTGAAGAACTGTGGGTTTTCCAACAGGTGTAGGAAGCAATTCTATGGATATGATGTAATTACGTTGATACAGAGTCAGTATCACAGAAGTCTGTGTATAAGGAGGAAGACGAGTAACTGAGAAAGAGTTCAAAGGCAGTGACCAGTCTTTGAGAGTTAGATGCACAAGGTAAGATCCCAGATCCCAGAGGGATTCTGGAATGATAGGAAACCAGGAGAAGAATGGAGCTACAAAACTGTGGTGGCGAGGCAAAAACCCAGACTTAGCCATCAAAAACTAGTGACAGGGTGAGACCCAGGCAAGCACCCAGCTACCAGTAGGTCTGATGAGTTAAAATGGGCATCGAGTGACTTCACCTATGGGGACACCGCCAAGACAGCTATTTCAGAAGACTTTCTTGTCAGCTACAGGTCTGCTGTTTACAGCTTAAAGCCACGTTTTCAGAAGTAAGTATGTCACAAATCAAAGGACATAAAGAAAACCCAAAAAACATTTTAAAGTCTTACCTGATCCCAGGCAGAGACGGTACCTCCAAAACACATGAACAAGTACCCCATGGCCACGAGACACATCCATATCACCAACGAGAAGACGCGGAGCAGCTTCTTAAACACAGACTCGATGCAGACCAGGATGAATATCGCAAAGAAGATCGCCAGGGCAGTGGGAACTGTTATTAAAAACGCCACGTGGTCTTCAACTTCCTAAGGAGACAGAAAACATATTGCAAAGGTACAGTTCAGAAACAGTGCCATACTGATGATTTATGTGATCAAGATGCTATCAGCATTAATCCATGTCAAAATATATCAAGTTTTAAAAATTATTTTAGAAGTAGAACAGTTTGAACTTCTGAAAATTTCAGTTTCCTATTAAATAATCCTGTTTTTCTACACGAATAACCCAGTATTGGATATTTAAGTTATGCAAAATAGCTATAAAATTAAATTTAAATTTTCCCTGATACATGGAGAAATGAGTTTTATTCAAAAGTGAAGGCAAGAGCACATGATATCAGGATAAAATAAGACAGTCATGTGCACTGCCTGAATCAGAGGATCAGAGATGCCCCGGCCTTCAAAAGCAAGGCTTCAAGATGGATTTGAAATGTTTTATTTTAAAAAATCTAAAAACTATCTCAGTCGCTAAAGTGATGAGCTTTTATTTTAATGATGGCAATTAATGTTTTAACGGGAGCACAGGTTAACAGAAAAGGGTCAGAAGCACTAAATATAGATGATGAAGAGAGTGGGAAAGACTTAGAAGAACACACCATTTTTCTAGTTTCCTTCCCCACGTCTCCCAGGCTCCAGTAGCACACAGAAAATGGGCATGTATTATTAGCCTCTTACCAACACATTTTTTAAAGAAAATCCACCTTTGCACACTAACGCTCATTTTCGATTTCTTTCTAGCCACACACACAAAAGGCACACTATTTCAATTCCACCTGATTTCAGCACAATGTGAGAGACCTCATGGTCCCTTTGGTTACAGTACAAGCTTGGATTTAGGCTTTAGCTTCTGCAAAAACCTTGCAGAACCCTGCTGGAACCTTGCTCTGAAGAGCATTCACCAGGGGCAGGAACACAGTTCAAGTCTTTAATCCTCACCCAAACATGCTTAGTTACTGAAACACCCAAAGGAGTTTCAATCAAAGAACCCATATGGCTGGGACCCTAAGAACTTCCACTGAGGTTTTGGAATAGTAAAGGTTACTGTAAAATCTGGGACTTATGGGGTGGCTCTCTCACATACTAGAAGCTGGTGAACCCTTCACCTTTCCTGGTTGGTGCAGGGTTCACTCCGTCCCATCAGCAGCTCTACCTTTACATGCAGACAAGCCCATCCAGAGATCCAACCACCAACCACAGGGAGATGGGGAAGCCAGCAACACAGTCAAGTAACCACTCTGAGTCCAGAGTAACATGGAGGGGACAGAAAGGGACCCAACTCACTACATTTCCCTTTCTCTCGCACACAGATGTGGGTGCTAAACAATACCTGGGAAAGAGGCAACAACAACAACAACCATAGCAAATACTGCTATACATATTTTTGTAACCTAAGCACTCGTACCTACATTCACCTCTTTAATACCGACCCCAATCCTGTGAGGGGAGCACTGGTGCTGGCACTATTCCACAGGAGAGAAAACCGAGGCACCAACGATGAGAATAAGCTGGCCTGGCTGTCGAGCTGGTGAGGGACAGAGCCAGAGATCTGAGGTCTGTTCTGGCCACCACTGTGTGCTCCGCCCTCTGGTTGTGCAGCAGGTGGCGAGCTAGACCAAAGGCCAACCCTTGAGTGGCCAAAAGAACGTATGTCTCCAGAACTGTAAGAAGACAGGAGGGTCAAGTGCAACGGTCTTATTCTCTCCCGCCACTGCTATTTTTGTCCACAATTAAGTGCCTACGTTGTACTTTTACTCAGACACATTTCACAATCATTGCAAAAGGGTATCAGGTGTACTCCAGGCTGCGCGCACTCTCCAGCACTCAGACCCCACAAATAAATGGACACGTGGACACAGCAGCATGTCTTCTGAGGACGTCACATTTGAGAACGATAGCCATGCACATGGAGCCATGAAAACTGATTTTATTTTAAACCCCCCAAAATGAACTTAACTGAGCTGTGGACAGAAAGCTAACTAGGAAACAACCAGGACAGCGGTTTCGTAGCGTGTCTTTTCACTTATTTCATTAACCCAGCAGGGGAGAAACAATCATTGACTTCATTGGCTCCGATTTCTCCAGAAAGACTGAGAATGGTGTGAAAATATGCATGACTGTACAGTGAGAATTAGTAACCAGAGGAACAGAAAGATCTAGATGGAGTCCTTCCAGGAAGTGGAAGACCCCCTGAATTAGCGGTTGGGGCTTTTCCTGCACTCGTCTTTTTAAAGATCTTACTGTAAACAAAACAAAGACCCAATGTCTTATGGCGCTGGGTCCAGTATATACTAAGACTTGATATTGTTTTGGGTTTGAAATATTGAACTCTATCGCACTTTATTTTCTTTTATAATATCAGGGTCTTCATCACTGAGAAGTGACTTATCTGGGCTGGAGGGTAACTTCACATTAGGCATAGTAGACACAGTGCCTGGGTCCCACACTATTGTTAGGAACCCACGAAAGTGTTGTAATTTCTGTTAAAATCAGGAAAAAAACCAAGCTTTTAAGGTCAAAAGCGACATACGTCTTCATGCTAAACCAGGGGTAAACTATCATTGGGAACATAGTTTTTGGGAGGAAGGGGCATAGAAAGGCGATCCTAGGGGGTTGGTGGCATACCCCTGCTCACCAGATGTGCGACACCATCTCATCCACCCTGCACACCAGAGGAAGAGCTTCAGCTTCGAATAGCATTCCCCAGCCTCGGTGGGTGAGGCGGATTCCCAGATGGCCAAGGGCTTTGGATGGCCGGCCACTGTTCCCAAGGCTTGTGGCCCTAACCATTGCAAAACCTGAGCCCACTGAAGGATCGGGGCTCTTCTGGAAAAAGAACAGCCACCAATTTATTCTTCATTTGCCTTTTAAACTCTAACTCCAAACAAGTTTTAATATAGACTTCTCCACAAAATAGAATCTTTTGTAAGTATGTCAAGGAAAAAACAGTGGAGTATTCATGAAAGAAAGTATAAGCTTATAAAGGACATTCTTTCCTCATCTCGCTGTTTGCATCACACGTTTTTCTTAAGGCTAAGTCAATGTAATAAAGGAATGCCCTCAGATCTTGAATTACAGGGTTCTCCGCCCTCCCCATCCCGTTCCCAGTGGATGGGAAGATGAATGAATGAATGGAGCCACAAAGGCACACCCCGTGGCTGTTTTCTTTGGAGCTAATTGAGTTTTCAAAATTCAGAATATAAAACAAAGAGAGTAGCCTAAAATAAAGCAAACTGAAAAATTAACAACATTGTCAATCTAAATTAAATGTGTTTCTGTATCCCAGCCCCTGCTCCCTCCATGGAAAAAAGTTACCATATACTGCAAACTAAACGAAATGCATGCAAGTGCCTTTAAAAGGGGGATCTTGGGCATGGTTTATCGACTAATGATAATGGTTCCTATCACTCTCTTCAAACATTTTATTCTTTTGTTTTTAATGCATTTTCTGGTAATTTTGGATGGCTTCTAATTGCTAGGCCCATTAAATACCCATTGCTTTTTATTTATTATGTGACAACTCCTTTGTTTCTTAGAGGCTTTTCCAGGGGGCAACAGATTATCTGTATTTTCATCCTTTTTCACGAGCACGTTCCATTTTTTGTTAAGCAGTACTATTTTTCATGTAGATGGTAAAGGACAGTCCAATGTAAAATACTACTTTTCTATAAAAAATATATTTTAGTGAAGTGCTTTACAGTCAAACAGACTGAAGGTAGAACCATCACTCACTGCTGTGCAACTCAGGGTGAGCACTGGGTCTCCCTGAGCTTGTTTCTTCACGCCAACAGCCATACAGACGCTGCACGGCTGGTGGGTGTTCAGTATATGACAAGTGCACCATAGATGACAGCAATTAGGATCATGATGACCATTCCCTTTTTCCTTCAGATTTCAGTATTTTCTCACCAAGGCTAGTGTGATTATTCACTATTGGAATGATGCCTATTTTGCATTCTAAATAATTATGTACTTTATTACCAAAAATTACTTTGGAGGACTGTCATTGGACAAAAACAAGTCAGCCTTTAGCTATGACATACAAACTGCAAAATGAAGACACTTGAGATAAAACATTTAAAGACAGATGAGTTGCGGATTATCCACTTCCAATGAAAACCATGGATCTACAACTCCAGAAAGCCAGTTAGACAAGCATATATACGGTATGATGGTAAAAACGCAAACTGTTAGAGATAAAGAGAAGATCCTTAGAGTGGCCAAAGAGAGAGGAAGGATCACCCACAAAGATCAACAGCACAAGGGCAGAAATGTCAACAGTGCAAGACAGTAAGGACAAATTACTGAACAAAAATAACAATCCATCTCATTCAGCCAAGAAACCAGTTTGGTTGTCTTTTTTTTGAGAGCAAAAACACAAGGATTTACAGATAAATCATTTTTAGCAGGAATTTAGCATCAAGAAACTCTCTGTAAAAGAACTTCTACAAAATTAATCCTAAAAAGACTGTACAATACAAAAGGAGGTGAGCAGACATACTGGCACACACAGTGCTACAACAAAATACACATCATCCATCTGAAACAACAACAATGAATGTCTAACTGCTGGGTTTAAAAAGATAGAATTGAAACACTTAATAGTAAGACTAATAAAGCTAGGAGAAGAAAAACTAGAGATAAAGTGTTCCAAAGTCATTTATTTTTTTATTTTTATTTTTATTTATTTATTTATTTTTTTGAGGAAGATCAGCCCTGAGCTAACTGTTGCCAATCCTCCTCTTTTTGCTGAGGAAGACTGGCCCTGACCTAACATCCATGCCCATCTTCCTCGACTTTATATATGGGACGCCTACCACAGCATGGCTTTTGCCAAGCGGTGCCATGTTGACACCCGGGATCCGAACCAATGAACCCTGGGCCGCCGAAGCGGAACGTGCACACTTAACTGCTGTGCCACCAGGCCGGCCCCCTCCAAAGTCATTTAATGATCTAAGTGTCAAGACTGACCAACTTGAAATCTTTATTATGGTACAATTTCAAAGGTGATCATTAAAAGAATACAAATAAATGCATAAATTCCAAATCATCAGAGGGAAAAAAACAAGAGAGAAGAAAAAAGCATCAAGCCAAAAGATAAAAGAGGAGAAAGGGGAAGTAATTGGGACAAATAGATAGCAAAGCAGTAAAATGGGACAAACAAGTGCAAACATATCAATAACCACAACGAAATAAGTGCTTTGAAGTTTCCAACTAAAAAGTACATTCTCAGATTGGATTATAAAACAAAACTCAACGCTATGCTATTTACAAGAGACACGTTTAAGCAAAAAGACAAAGAAAGGTTGAAAATAAAGAGATGGAAAATAACTATTTCAATATCTTACAAAATATGCATTAAGTAAAAAAAAATTAAGGATGAAGACAAAATGCTCTATTCTTAGGCAATTATAACAATTTTAAACACCTAAAAATCCAATAAAATAGCCTCAAAACATATGAAGCAAAAATGTACAGAACTAAATGGAAAAGTAAACTAATCTACAAAGAGCAGATTTCAATATCTCCATCCAACTATTGATAGGTCAAGCAAACAAAATAAATAAATAAATGAATAAATAAATAAAAGATGCAAATATTTTGAAAGTCATAATTAGCAAGCTTGACTTAATTGACAATACAGAATTCCACATCCAACCTTAGGAAGAACAGTATTCTTCTCAAGTGCACATGGAATATTTATAAAAATCATGTACCAGGAAACTTGCAAAAAATTTCTAAGAAGTATCATAGAGATCCATATTCTTTGATCACAACAATTTCAAATTAGAAGTTTAAAACAAAATCATAAATTAAAAATTACCACATATTTGTAACAACATAAGATGCACAACTTTAAATAATTTTTGGATCAAAACAGAAATCATAACATGAATTTAAAAAGAATAATGAAAACAATACATATCAATATTTGCAGTATGCAGGAAAAGCGGTGCTTGGAGGGAAACTGGTGCTTGGAGGAAATCTTCAAAGTTGAGCTGAATTGTTCTATTGTCAATTTGGTTTTGCTGGGAGTTACATTTCCCAGAACCCACTTCCCTTTATGGCTCTTGGTTAGAGTTGAACAGAAGAGGAATTTGTGCCAGATTTGGGATGCAAAAGTGAAGCACCTTCTCCCCTAAGGTCTTTGCAGTTAGATATGACTATGGGCAGTCACAGAGGTCTAGGCAGGCTTCAGCTTGTCCTGCCCCTCCCCTGCCCCATATCCTGCTCTTCTGCCCAATTTCTGGCTGCTGGTGAACAGTGGCCCAGCAGAGACCCGTCTACAAAAGCACAGAGGTAGTAGCTACATAGAAGCAAGAGATTTCCAGAGACCTTTCCACTGAGCTCCTCCATCTTGCTTATCCTTTGGGTGACTAGTTGTGTTTGTCTTCACAGATCTCCCTGTAAGCTCTCACTTTTCCACTCAAACCAGTGCTTTATGAAGGTGCCTTAGTGATTCTGCAGATTTTTATTCTCCTCTTGAGAAACAGCTGCAGGCTTATTATCAGACCCCAGAAGAAATTGAACGCTGACCACAGACCACCAAATCCCATTGAAGATTCCCATCACTGATGGAGTGCTGCGTGACCCTCCAGGCTATGAAGTTGGATCTGTACAGTAGCATCTCATCATCAAATGGAGGTGGTATGCACAAACCAGGGCTCAGATAGGTTCTGAAGGCACAAGTAACTTGCATGAGCAAATGCCACAGATACTCATAGCCTCTACCGCTGCCACACTGCCTCCTCTCTCTCTCTGAATCTGTACCTATGTCCTCACAGAGAGTTCCCTATGACCAGCTGCCTGAGGAAATAAAAATCTAGGTCTGGATTATAGGTGGTCCTGCAGGAGACAACTGAAGCAGTAAACCTCTGAGCCCCTTACGTGTATCATTCTCTAGAGGACCAGCCAGCCATCTATGGCAGGTTGATTATAAATGACCACTTCCACGATGGAAGGTGCAGCACTTTGTTCTTACTTGAATTCAATTTATTCCAGAGATGGGTTTTGCTTTCCTGTCCACAAAGCTCCTGCCCAAATCACCACATGTGGACTTGTACAATACAGTATTCACTCACAGGGAATTTCACCCAGCATCACTTCTGACCGAAACATTCAGTTTACAGCAAATGAAGTGTGACAATGAGCTCATGCTCTTGGAATTCACTGGTCTTACCCTGCTCATTGCCCTGAAGCAGCTTCCTTGAGTGAAGGAGGAAAGACCTTCTAAAGACTCAGTTAGGGGGCCTGCTTGTGGGCAACACCTTGTGGGGCTGGGGGAATGTCTTCCAGGATGCAGCAGATGCTCTGAAACAGCAACCAATACATGGCACTGGTTCTCCAAGAGCCAGGATCCACAGGTCTGGGAATCAAGGGGTGGAAATAAGAGTGGCTGCCCTATTAATGATCCTCTAGCAAAATGTCATAATTCCCATTTCTGTAAATTTGAGCTGTTCCAATTTAGAAGGCTTAGTTGCCCAAGGAAAATTGTCTCCACCAGGAAACTCAATAATGTTTCCATTAAACTGGAGACAGATTGCTATCTGGCCACTCTAGACTACTAATGTCACCGAACCAATGGGCAGAGAAGAGCTTTTGGCACTGGCTGGGGCTACTGATCACGACTATCAAGGAAAATTGAGTCACTAATACACAACACGGGCAGGAAAGAGGATGACTAGAATCAGAAGCAGAAGATCATCAGGGTGTCTCCCGGTGCTCCATGTCCTGTGATAAAAGTTCATGGAAATGTCTAACAATAAATACTGTCTAACTGCAAAGTACCATGTGGAGTGTCATCCCACCAGGCAAGGAAATATGACCAGATAAGATGCTAGGACAGGGCAAAGGGAATATGGAATGGATAGTGGAAGCAAGAAGTTAAAACACCAGCCACTTCCACGTGATCAGTTGTAGAAGTGAGGATGGTAGTAATTATAAATATTTCTTCCTTGGTTTGACATGAATATATTTTTGTGCATGTGCATATTAAATTATTAATTTTTCTTTCTCCTTCTGCCTATGATATATTTATAGTGTATTAATAGCCTTTATATCCAAGTATACAAGAAACAGAATCTTTAAAGGGACTGTTACTTAGAAGAGAAATAAACGTCATTAAAATGGACAAAATGCTCCTTTATATCCTCTTTTAGGGACATGGTTAGTGTATCTTCGGTTGTACAAAGAACAGTTGTATCATACTAGGTTGAAGCATGATTCTGCTATTTTCTGTATTCAGAAGTAAAATATAGTTAAGAGAGGCATATGTGATGCCCAGTTGACAAGCAGTAGACTGTGATGGATTGTTCTATTGTCAGACTGGTTAAAGCTACTTCTCAGAATCCCCTTCCCAGGGTGAGAGTTGGCCTAAGGAGGCACTTGCCCAAGATTTGGGAGGTGGACAGGAAGCAGCCCCCAGGAAGGATGGCCTGCCGGGTCAGGTATGGCTGGAGAAACACACGGACAAGCCTAGTGGGTTCCAGCCTGCCCTTGCTCTCCGCTGCTCCACAGGCAGCACTCTGACCTCAGAAGCCCAGACTGGGCTCCTCACCGGATATTTGGCTGTGCACTTACAGAGGTGGTGTCATGTGAAGGTGACAGCCTCCCACGAATTCCCCTGTGGGGGCTGTCTTCGGCCAGAAGTTACATGTGCTCGGCTTCTCAGATTTCCTGGCAAGCTCCCACTGGTTACGACTTCTCTGCTGATCCCAAAGCTCCCTTCTGGTGCTAAGCTTTCTACTGAAAACAGAAGGCTGAAAACTAGTGACCTAAGTATCACCTTCAGAAACTAGGAAAAGTTACAACAAAAGAAACCAAAAGAAGGAAGACGTGGTGGTCAGGGACCTTCAGAAATATGCCCCATTCCCTCCTTCTGGGTTCCTCCAGGGAGCACTTCCTGACCTCCTCTGAAGTTAGAAGTAACCATGCTCAGGCAATAAAATGTGAGCAGGACTAAAGTGTCGCTCTCCTGGGCAGAGGGATGTAAATGCCAGAGTGAGGCCCACGGCTGTTTCCTTGCCATGGTGCAAAGACCATGTCACCAGGAAGACTCCTACAGCCCAGCTCTCCGAGTAACTGAGATGAGCAGAACTTCCCTCCTGGCCCACTCTGGCCAGAATATGTGTGCAAGAAATAAACCTCTGGTGTGTTAAGCCAAATTTGGGGTTTGTTTGTTAACCCATCACAATTTATAACATTTTTACTGATAACAAAAATTAGTACATGAAATAGGATGCTGCTCCAATAAAACCTAAAATGTGTAGCATTGATAGCTGCTAGGTGGCAGAAGCAGCAAGGAAAATGTCATCAAAGATGGAAAAATGGCAACCCAAGGTAAGCAATGGTCCAACATTTGGTCAACTGCTTTATCTTGGATGACAAAAGATGCCTTAATAGGATTGTAAGTCTAGAGTAGGGCTCGGTGAACTTTTTTGGTAAAGGATGAGATCATAAATATTTTAAGCTTTCTTCAGTCCATATGGTCACTGTCACACAATTTAACTCTGCTGCTGTTCCTTAAACACAGTCATAGATCATATGGAAATGAATGGTCAGGCTGTATTCCAATAAAACTTCCTCTGAAAAAATAGGCAGTGGGTCAGATTTGAGCCCAGGCCAGAGTCTTGCTGAGCCCTGATCTAGAAGAGGTCATTAAATAAAATGTTACAAGTGTGGCTTCGTTGCTGTTGACTGCATTTGTTAAGGTACTACAAGGAAAAGATAAGATCAGAAAATAACTGCTCAGTTATGAGGAGGAATGAAAAGGAAGCCAAACAGTGTAGGATTACATGGGTTTGTCAGGCTGGAAGAGGGAGTGCTCCTCAGTCCCACTCAGTCAATGATAAAACGCGTTCCTAGACTTAGAAAGGCTGACTAAAACTCAGCCATGCGGGGGGAAAAACCAAACCCACTGTGGCAAATGGATGGATTAAGGCGCCTCAGAGTAAAGTCCAGGTAAGAGTACAGTGCCAGTAAATCCTTTTGATTGGACAAAATGGTGCAGAGAAAAGAGAACCAGAGTGTTTCCCAAAGAGGCTAAAAGCACACACAGAAAAAAGAGAGAGAGAGAGATGGGGTGAGAAGGTAAAGAAACATAGCAAATCTAAGAAATGTGTCTTGAGAAGAACTACGGCTATGGTCACTGACACCTGAAGATGACTGAAATTAAACAGATAAGAAGTAGAAGTTGTTCTGAGTGATTTTTGTTTCCAAAAGAAATGTCAACCTTTACTATGGCTTTTCGAGACTTAAAGGAAATTTGGGTCTCTATCTATGGTAGGAAATGGGTGGAGAAAACTGCTCAGTCCTCAGCTAGGGCATACTCCCTAACACTCAATCCAGATGTTGTCAAGAGGATGGTAAACAAGGAAGAACCTCCCAAAGGGCAGGTTCAGATGTCACAGAAAACAACAGACAAGGGGACCATTTCCAGGGCAAGAATCTGGGTCTAATGAAGAAGCAATCCCCAGGCCCAGGGCCTGGGGCCCTCAAACTGCCTGCCCTGGGGATTTGGAATTGCTACAAACCAGAGACCAATGTGCGTCAATCTTCCCTTGGGATGATGGGAGAGTTTATTGTGGTTGCCATTTGTAAACTGGATGGTTGATAACAAGTCTTTTTAGTCCATAGGTCTCCAGATCAAGAGAAGCCACATTCAGACTTTATATAGACATGACTGCTCAGCATTCCCTCTGAACAAACTAGTGTCCTTCACTCAGAGATCCTAGACTTTGAGCTTCCTTTCATTAGTGGATGGGACTTCTGGGTTATCACTCTTGAGAAAGGGATATGTACGTTTTCTTCGGGAAGGAGTAAACTAAATATTCGGTGACAGGGTAGGTGGACTGTAGTAGTAATTAGGGCTGATAAGCATTCTAGTTCACCACTCTGTTGTGGTTTTGTCAGCAAAACTGGGTGCACTAATCCCCTTGCCTGTGTTCATGCCCTGGTGTAATTCTCTCCTACAGTGACTCTGACCCTGGCCGTGTGACTCTCTTTGGCCAATCTGATGACAGGTGCATGACACAAAGACTTCAAAATTCCTGGGGCTTGTCCTCTTCCCCCCTGCTCTTATAGAACCCTGTGAATTCCCTGCAAGGAGCTCAGGCTAGCCTGCTAAATGAGCAGACATGTAGCCCAGAGACCCCATCATCTTATCCAACAGCCCTAGCTGACAGCCTGACAACTGGCCACACATGTAAATGAGGCCACCTTAGATGATCCAGCTACCAAGAGACCTGTCACTGACCACACAGACATGAAATCAACCAGCAGAGATCAAGTGAGCAAGTAGATCAGAAGAGCCAAGAGCTGACCCACAGAATTGTGAGCTAAATAAAAGGGTAGTTACTCCAACCTATTAAATTTTGGAGTGGTTGTCACACAGCACAAGCTAACTGATATGCCCTCCTTCCAGGCATATGAAGTTTGACATGGCCATACAAGGTACTGGGGCAGACTGTATTTTCCACAGATGAGGCCACACCACATCCCATCTTACATGCAACTGACATTCCTCTCATCAAGCGAGGTTCTATGACCCCTTTGACTGCATCTGTGCAGATCTTTGTGACATTTCAACCAATAAGCTATGGTAAAAGTGGTATTATCTAACTTCAGAGACAGGATTATAAGAATTCCATGTACTCCCCTCTTCTTCTTTTAGGATGATCATTTTTAGAATCCAGTACCACACTGTGAAGAAGCCAAGTAACCATGTGGAAAGGTCATATGAAGGTGTTCCAGCCTACAGTCCCAACTGAATCTCAGCTGCCAGCCAGCATTGACCACTGCATATAAAAGTGAACAAGTCTGAAGGGGACTCCAGCTCCCAGCCTTTAAGCCACCCCAGCTGACACATGGAGCAAGGATGAGCTTCCACTGCCAACCTGCCCAACTTGCTGATTCAGGAGGAAATAAAAGATGTCGTTGTTTCCACTTACTAAGTTTTGTGGGGTTTTTTTATGCAGCAGTAGAGAAATAGAATACTTACTCTCAGCAATGAAAAATGAATGAAAGTGATATGTCACTTCCAGGTGGAAGACGTCAATTGCCAGTAGCAAGACACTGAAACACTCTTTTCTTCCCTGGTATAGCAAGTGAGGAAGGAAAGACGTTCTGAGGTGCAGCTTCCTTCATTCTGAATCCCGGCATGACTGCCGTGGGAGAGTCCCCTTGCTCACTCCCATTTACTGTGTAGAGTGAGCAAAATATAAACCTTTGTCGTGCTAAGCCACTAAGATTTTGGAGTTGTTTGTTTCCATAGCATAATCTATTATGTTCTGACTCATACAAGAACTAATAAAGATAATAGCAGAAGGGGGCCGGCCCAGTGGCGCAGCGGTTAAGTTCACACATTCCGCTTCTCGGCCGACTGGGGTTCGCCAGTTCGGATCCCGGGTGCGGACATGCCACCGCTTGGGACGCCATGCTGTGGTAGGCATCCCACATATAAAGCAGAGGAAGATGGGCACGATGTTAGCTCAGGGCCAGGCTTCCCCAGCAAAAAAAGGAGGAGTGGCAGTAGTTAGCTCAGGGCTAATCTTCCTCAAAAAAAATAAAAATAAAAAAGATAGCAGAAACAAACAAAATAGAAAACAAAAATGCAATAGAGAGGATCAGCAAAGACAAAGAAAGGTTCTTGAAAAAGTTAAAATAAAATAGAGATCTGATGAGACTAAGTAAGGAAAAAAAGAAATCCTGTAAAAATAACATTATAAGTAAAAATCAGAGATAGAGTATACGTAAAGTGCTAAAATGAGAACAGTATTATCAAATGCATGCCATTAAATTTCAGAATTTGGATGAAATGCAAAAATTTCTAGAAAAATCATATTGAAACTGACTCAAGAATTAGTCTCAAGAAACTGTCTCAAATTAGAAATACGAAATAATCCTATTACTATCAAAGATACTAAAGTGAAATTTAGACAAAGAAAGCAACAGGCCCACGTGGTTTTCTAAGCAAAGTCTATCAACTCTTTCCAACATAGAGAAAACTGTTCTAGAAAACTGAAAAATAAGGCATGCTCCCTGACTTATTTTATAAGACTAGCAAAACTTTAATTAAAAGAAAAATGACAATTCGATAAAGGAATATTCCAAACTCATTTCACCAAAGAACATATTTGCAAAACTCTTAAACAAAATGTTAGCACATTGAATTCAACATTTTATAAGAGATATCATGAAAACTGAATTTGTCTCAGGAATATGAAAATTGTTTAATATTAGAAAATCTATAACTATTATTTATTACACTGGCAGATTAAAAAAAAAAAAAAAAGCATACATTTATCCCAATTTGGTAAAATTCAACACCGAATCACTTTTAAACTTTTGTGTAAATTAGAGTAAAAGGTAATCTCAAAGGATATCTACAAAAACCTACAACCAACATCATCTTAAAAGGATAAACTATGAAGGAATTCCCTTTAAAATTAAGAAAATGCAAGGGTACCCACAATCACCAATTCTGCCAATATCATATTAGAGTTCCTCACCAGCTTAATAATGCAAGAAAAAGAAATGAAAGGCCTTAGTCCTGGAAAAGAGGAAATAAAACTCTCAGTATTTGCAGAAGACATGATTGTCTGTAGAGGAAACCTGAAAGAATCTGCATTTCAGTTACTAGTAATAAAAAGGATATGATAACAAGTTGCCTGGATATAAAATTGATATCCAAAATTCAACTGTATCACTTTCCATCAGCAACAAAATAAGAAAAATCATAATTTTTAAAACACCATTTATGGTAAACAACAAACTACAAAATATCTTTTTGGATGGAGAAGTAAGAGCAGCATACAGAAAACTGTGAAACTTTCCTGAAGCACACAAGTGAATGGGGAGATGGCCCATGTTCATGGATAGAAAAGTTTAATATCATAAATACCAATTCTCAGCAATGAATCAACAGATTCAAAATGATACTAACAAAATCCCAATAGAGTTTTTTCTTATGGAGTTGACATAAGGCGATTGTAAAGTTTATATGGAAGAACAAAAGGTCAAGAATAACCAAGAAACTTTTGAAGGAGTTGAATGTTACCTGCCCTGCTTAATATAAATACTTATCATAAAGCTTTAGTAATCATACTGTGTGTATGTTTGTGTGCGTGCGTGCACACAGTATTATAGGATAAAACCAAAACTTAACCAATGGAACAGAATAGATAGCCCACAACAAACCACTCATATATGGAATTTTGATATATGACAGATGTGAGAAAAGGATTAACTAAAATAGATCAATAAAAATTCATTCTCCACAAGGAAAAATACATAAATGGATTTTGATCACTACCTCATACCACATATATACCATACACATACGATATGTGTATGTATATGATATATATGTGTGTGTATGTGATAAAATGAACTGAAAGAAAAGCAAGGGAATGATAAATAAAAAGTGCCATATACAGGGGCTGGCCCGGTGGCACAGCGGTTAAGTTCGCACCTTCCACATCTCGGCGGCCCGGGGTTCGCTGGTTCGGATCCCGGGTGTTGATATGGGACTGCTTGGCACGCCATGCTGTGGTAGCCATCCCATGTATAAAGCAGAGGAAGATGGGCACGATGTTAGCTCTGGGCCAGGCTTCCTGAGCAAAAAAGAGGAGGACTGGCAGTAGTTAGCTCAGGGCTAATCTTCCTCAAGAAAAAAAAAAAAGTGCCATATACATTTTACTTCTGAAGGTAGATAAGAGAATGGGGCAGGTGTAGCATACAGATGGAAATATGTTATTAGAGACATTCTAGTTTGGACTGAGTTCACCAGTGTTTATTTTAGTATAAATAAATAAGCAAGCCAGATAGAGATCAATGAGGATTGTGCTGAAGAATCAAAGAGTAATCAGGTTAATCAAGTGAGACATCACATTCTGTGTACCTAAAATTCAATTCCGAAGAACACATGTTATATACATCTGAATTAACTGTAAGTCGATGATGGGAAGGGACAATACATTAGGTCCACCGTACGTCTGAACCACGGACACATTTCTTCACTATCTCTTTGATTTGTGTTCAGCTGATCTCTTTCTTCTCTGAATTTTTAACATCAATAGCTTTTATTGATTCTAGGAATGAACTGGTCTAAAATTCTGTTTCCTTTATAATGTCCACAGATCACTAGTAGCTTGAAATCTTAATTATTTTGCCTTTTGTTTGTCATACAGCTTTAAAAAACAATATAGGACATTTCAAACACACACACAATCATTGAGTCTAGGGGGTTAGCACGTAGGAATGAAAGCCAGCACCTTTGAGTTCTGGCTTGTCCTAGCTGTAACATCCTGACATGGTCATGTCTGAGCAACAGTAAAGGACATTGGTGGAAATGGGCAGAAGCTCCAACTCCAAGATCTTGCAGTCAGGAGGTCCCATGACAATCATACTGATCCACTATCGTCAGTTGGGCGGAGACCCTGGAGACTTGACCTATTCACAAGATTCTCTCAGACAATAATAACCATCCTGAGAAATGTCAAGAATTTCAATGTTCTAAAAAGAAGCTATTGTAGTCTATGTCTGTATGTTTCAAATGCAATAAATTATTCATTCAATCTATTTTAATTGTGCTAATAACTGAAAATTCCCACTTCAAGCGACAAGTTTTTTTAAAGTGACCTCGTTCAACTCTGAGATACAACTGGCCTTAGGCATCCCTAACGGCCGAGACCCCAGTCTATCTTCTCATTCTCTCAGTCTTGGCGCCATCGTTCTAGAACCCTGGGCAGAGTCAGAAAACTGGTTGGCAAAGCTGCCCACAAAGGTTTTTCAGGTTGAGCCTCTCATTACTGTGTCCATCACTCTCTCACCAGAGGCTGGCTCCTGGGGACAGACGTATAAGCCCAAGCAAAAAGACAGAACAGAAAGAATTATTTGTAACATTGCCAGTGACAGTGGAACTAATGAAGTCTTCCTCCAAAGGCTCCTTGTTCCTGTCCCTGAAACTTTTATTGTATCCTTATACAAAGAGGACACTGAAGCAACATTAGCAAGGTCTTAATTTGGACAAATGGACCACACACACAAGCTAACTCAACAATCCTTTCTCACTTCCCAAATGCACCTAGTAATTGCAAACCTGAACTGCCAGGTGTGTGTCAATTTCCTAGTTTGCTATCAAGAAACCATGGTAAATATGTTACTACTCTTGGTAACTGTATGTAACATTATCCAAAAGTAAAAAAATTTAAAAACATGAAGGTCAATATGAGTGTTCAATTTGGCTGGAGAACGTTAAACTTATGTCAAAATGTGACTCTTAACTAAACAATCTATGCTTCTCCTTGTCTCTCTTTTTTTAATACCTCCAAGTTATATGCACAACACTGATCACATAAATAGAAACACATTTCTAGCTCTTTCATACCTAGGTTTGAAAAATCCTAGTACTCATTTAGTTTTCAGCCAGAAAGACATCCACAGGAGACCCTGATAAGGAGAATCCTCTGTGGTAGAAACATAACAGTGACCTACATTTGTTTCGGGTACGATATGTGCCCGGCACTGTGCTAAATGCTCCTGTGGTCTATCCTACTTAATTCCCAACAGATCTCCACAGGCTGGGTTGTTATTCACTGAGGCTAAGACAGAGAAATTAATCTGTCAGAAACAAACACTAGTGGCAAAATTGATCCAGGGTTGACAGACCCTGATCCCACTCCATCAACAAAGGTTTGAGCCCTTACCAGGAGGCTACAAGATGGAAATGACTGCTGCTAAGGAAAAGGTTCCTACACCATAAATTACCCGTATGTTAATTAAGCACCTGGGACATGCTGAGTGCTGTGTTAAATACGGGGAGTGCTACGCTTCTTTCCTGAAAGAATTAACCATTAGTTGCGGAGACAAGACGAACTCACAAAACTCTTCTGAACTTCAGATGACAAAGCAGTTAAAATATTTCATATATATAGTTCATGAACTTTGTAGGGATCAGAGGCAGAAACCAATACTGATAAGAATGCGCAGCAAAGGCTGGACGGTTTAAGCTCAGGAAGGAGAGGTTGAAGCCACTCCCCTCGAGATGAGGGAGTCACTGGGGCACAGACCATGGAGCTAGGGAGCCAGATACAGATACCCTCACGCCTTGGGGTCCAGGCTGACAGGCCATCTGAGAGAGGTAAACAGTAGTTTATGGGATCACATCAGTGTGTCACAGACCAGCTACTTCAGGGTGGAGCACCAGCATGCTGGCCTTAGTAGGCACTCAGTAAATATCAGCAAAGGAAGGAATGAGTGAAGTCCGATGGATTGTGCCAATGCCAATATCAAGTTATAGAAAGGATGAGTAAACCAGTGGGTTATGCCCAAACACCCGGCTTTGCCTCTCCTACCACAATTACTAGTCAAACGTATGAAAGTGATTAATAGAAGCATGAAACAACTTTAACAGAGTAATATATCAGCTCTAACAGTGTTATCTTTTAAATAGAATGTTTGATTTAAAAATATCAGTAAGAATTGGTAAGTTTCACATGTAACTCAACAGGAATGGCGGTTACATGCTGCAGTATTTATGCCAGCGACTTCTCAGACGACAAAAGCAAAACTACAACGGATTCTTGTTTAATGGGGAAGACACTGGGAATATTCAGCATAATGAAAATAAATGATGCTTACCTCAGTGAGTTAATCGTGAGGAAGCATCTCTACTCACATTCTTTTAACATTAAAAAAGAAAAAAATTGAAATGTAACTCCATTACATAGAAGGAAGGTTGAGGACATTCATATCACTATGAAAGTTCAACAGGAAAACTGCTGCTGTGCCAGGACCAGAGCTGGGAATTGTAGACCTGCCGGGATCTCTAGGAAAGTTCACCCAGGAAAAGTCAAACACCCTGCACCTAGTCCAGCACTGCAAATGTGTGACCTTGAAGAAATGAGCTTGCCTCTTTGGGTCTCAGTTTCCACATCTGTAGAAGGAGTGCCCTTCCAGCTCTAATGATATGTGACCACGTGTCCTTTCACAGCGACAAGGAAAATCCAACTATAGAAGACCCACTAGCAACAACGGTTCCTGAGGGCACATTCTGTGCCAGGCACTGTTCTAAGTGCTTCACATGTTCTAATTTGAACCATCATCTTACGAGGCAGGCACCACTCCTTTTTACAAACAAGGAAACTGGGGCATGAGGAGGTTAAACAATTTGCCCAAGACCACAGAGACGGAAAGAGACAAAGCCAAAATGCCAACGCAAATGGATGCTCTTAACCATTACACTCTCTGCCTTTTTTAAATGGAGAAGGCAAGTTACTGTGCATATAGTTAATTATGCAATTTAATAGCCAAAGGATGCTTCTAAATCCTTTCTTGCTAGCTCTCTAAATTGCAACCACTTTCCAAACAGAGTATTACAGTTTTTCCTTGTCTTTTGTTTATACTGCAGTTAAATTATAACTAAAATGACTTAGTGAATTACTGGTTGCAAATTACAAATACCTGCCCAGTAAGATTTTCCTGCATGTATAGAAATTCATAGATAGATGCATCTTTAGCTACCTCTACTTCAATTCCTACGAACATGCACTATTCCCCTCCACTCTGAGAATTACTGGACTAGAGAAAGTACGCACAGAATTTCCTGCACCTTAGAGGAGATGCCAAGCACATTTATCTGCCTTCTCCAGCCTTCCACCCCCCAAGAAAGGGGTGAAGGGTTGACTCTGTCATTGACATCCTTCCACCCACTGGGGGCGCCAAAATATTGTCTGGAATGATAAAGCCAATTTCCCCCTACAATGATTGGGTTTGTTTGTTTTGGAAGAATTAAGATTCTTTCTCCATGTACAGATAAAAGAAACACTCTGATATATCTGCCCCTAGAAAAAATACCTGATGCTGGAAAATTGATTTGTAATGGAATGTCCTTGTGGTTATTGTTTTAAAGACCTAGCACAACAAATCACAGTAAAAGCAAGAAAGTAGATCATATTGTCAAAATCATACATGTTATATATTTAGTAAAAGGATAAACTCACACAGGTTTCAGTATCACACTAAAAAACAAAAAAAAATCTATTTTATGGAACTATTCAATGTATTCAACTATTCTATGTAAATATGTAACTATTCAAAATTTATGGGAATAAAATTTTTCTACTCTGGTTCAAATACTATTTGTAATCATAAATTTTAGCCAAAACAAATCTGGCTGGAGCCAGCTGGTATTTTGACAAACTAGAAAATTTATGCCAACCTTTCCTACCAATGACAGGCAAATTTAGAGAAAAGCTGGTTGATTCTGGACATAATAAATGATAGATGATTTAACTCTGAGAAAGGGTTTTCATGCATTTAGTAATGAGAACCAGTTCTGGAAAATGAAGTGACGTCATAAGACTTAGAACTTAACGTTTGGTCTCATTAGTTCCACGTGTTCTGAAGCCAAGTTTATTTTGCTCATGTCCAATACTATGATTAAAAATTTCCATAATAAGCAACAGAAAATATTTTTCATATTATTAAACAGAATATTAAAATTTAAGACATGCTGTCGTGTTCTATTTACTTTGTTTCATGTCTAGATAATTCTCAACAAATGCAGGGTTAAACCTATTTAATAGCTTTTTATAGAGAAAACAATTAAGCAAGACGGTGAAGTTTCAACTCAGAATTTATTTTTGCAGCATAATAAAAACACCTTGAAGGTTACTTTCACTTCATGATCAATGATGCAGAATCACGGATTGATGATCGACTGAAATTAAGTGAAATCAGTCTGTGAATAATGTCAATTAGGGAAATAGTAAGTCAAGATAAAGCTGACTTTTTTTCTTTTTAATAGATATTTCAGATCAATTTATACAATGGCAATTACATATAGCAAAAAATCACTATGTACTTGGACAAGGCTAAGATCATTTTGTGATCCAAATGTTCTAGGAGACTGTGGATGTGCGGTAAGAAAATGCCAGAGTTTTTCTACTACAAGAACTGATGGAAGTCTAATGGAAATCGAAATCAGGCAGATTCACGGGAAAGAAGGAAACTGTCCAAGATTTCAGGCAGCAAAAATAGATCTGTCGAGCTCCTGAATTACATCAGAGCCTAGCTATTCCAGTAAAGCGCTTGAAGGTGGAAACCTGGGCCGGCCCCAAGCAGCTATTTCCACGTCCCAAGGTAGATCCCTTGGAAGTCAAGCTCTGGCCAGTCTGAGAAATGAACTCACCCCACTCCATGTGAACACAGCTCTGTGTTAACACTGTCCCACCTTCCAACACTCCCCCCCCCCCACCATCTTTGACTAACTGGATGGAGAGCATTTTTTTGGAAAGTGGAACTGCTGTTTCTGATATTACTAAAAGCAAAATAGAAAGGAGCTGTCAGGAGCTCAGATTTGCCCCAGTCCTTCCTAAAGTCCAGTTTCGGGGAATAGTGCCCGTTCCTCCCAGGCATTTCCCACTATCCACTTAGCCCTGCAACCCCGGTCCCCACCTGAAGGTAGCCTTCCCACCAGACCGAGTCACCCTCCCTGATTCTGGAATGTTTCTGCACAGCTCATCACCTGGAAGGATGTACACAGTAGTCAGACCATGGACCAGGTACAGCAAAGAACAGGATCCATTCCACTGTCTCTGGACCTCACCGTAGGCTACAGCCACGCCATGGGAAGCGGCCGCTTTGGGCTTAGGACAATTTAGCTGAATGCCAGGAAAGTGTGGAAATGATTGATTTATCAAGGAAGAGTGAAGAAACCTGGATAAACTTTTTAAAAAGATAACACTCCAGCATTTGCATTAGGTGAAATGCGACATAAAGGAACTGTGTAAAGAAACACAAACGCGAAGATCAAAGACAAGCCAGAGAAGAGTGCTTTTGGCTCCACTACACTGAATGTCTGACCGACCCACTCAAGAACATCCCTATCAATGAGGTTAAAGAAATTAGAGATCTGTCTCATAGAAAACAAAGTGGTATGTGTAGGAGAGGTATGAACTTCACACTTGTCTTTAAATATATTAATGGCACTATAAATAGGCCATCACCTGCTCCTCCTTTGCCACTTAGAAGAGAACAAGCCAGAACGGGTTTGAATTACAGATTCAACAGAATCACAAGCAGCAGTGTCCTGGCAGAACAGATTTCCAGAGGAAAACGGACGTGTTTTCTTCCCTGCAAGTACAGGAACGAAAAGCAGATGCTTTGAGAGATCCTGCTTGCCAATGAGACTGAGCAGAAGTCTCTGAGTCCTTTTCGGTCCTAAAAGTGGCAAAGACAGATAAAGATGCCACCTCAGGGAGCAGTGGAGGCTGGTTACGGGGTGGGGGGAGGACTGCCCTGAACCCACACCCAGAATACAGGATCCAAAGGTGCTCTCTGCTCTATGTTTTATAGAATAAGAACCAGTTTACGATCTGTGGCACCATGGTCTCCTACATTCTATTTTTCATTCTTCCCTCACTGAATTCCATCATAAGACAGCACCTCTCCAGCGGCGTGGGGGAAAAGAAAACTTTACTTTTTAAAGAACCCCATGATGATAACAAGTTTTCTCATGCATAACATTTGAGCACCATCTGGCTCAAGATAACAGAACCAAATTGCCAAATACCAAGGACAGCTATTTTGCACACTTGGGGGAATATAAGCAAACATCCACTTATTTGCTCAGTGGACACGAATATAGGTGCATATTTATATTCTATAAGCTACAAAAATGTCATTCACTGGAGACTTCCCCAGATGAACCACTGATCAAAAATATCTCACTGGATAATCCATGCCTGGCACAAAATCTGCACACACATGTCACAGGCGGTGTAAAAGTTTGAACCACACAAACAGAATGATCAGTAACAGGAAGTTTACTGCCATCTACAGATTTCCCCTCACCGCTCAAGGGAGCCAGCCAAGGATTTCTGCTTGAAAAATATAAATTGGCAAAATTGACATCAGCTGTTGAGTTGCATTATGCTTCTAGTAATGAAATCCACTTTAACAACCTGTACGAAACAGTCAACACGATTAACTGCCTCTCTAGAAGCAGGAAAGCAATGGTCCACGATGCTTGTTCCTTAGGGTCTCAGAGGATGAAGATTCACAACAGGTCAACACCCCATCTCCTTCTGTCTATGGCACTAAATACGTACAGATTTAAAGGCAAAGATGTATAATAATATACTTATTTTCATTTTCCTCGCTATTAACCACTTTCCCAAGGCAGGTTTTTTACAACGTTAGATAACGTCCAATCCAAACTAAAACGCCAGCTCAGGGGCCGTGCAGTGGCCTCGCCAAGAACCCGCTGGTTGACTCGGATTGAGACCCATTCGGGCGGATGTTGCAGGCAGCAGCGCGGGGGCAAAGCGCAGCGGAGTTTGCCAGCGGATGCGCTGAGATGGAAAAACCACACGCCCTGTCCGTCCACCTGGTGGACACCCTGGCAACTTTATTTTGGGCAGAACCTTCCAAGGAAACTTTTCTCTTGCCCGGAGCCCTTGCCCGAGCCAGACCGGCTGCGGGCCGGCAGGAGGGGCAGGGAGCTGCGGGCCGAGGGGCAGCCCTCGGCAGGACGCGGCTCGGCGGGCTAGGTCCCTCTCCTTTCGGGCACTGGGAATGCGCGGGGTCCATCCCGCAGGGGGGCCACTCACCAGCCGGAGCGCGAAGAAGACGGCGAGCAGGGCGAGGCAGGCGCCCATGACGATGAGCAGCAGGAAGACGATGAGCGGGTGCTGCTGGCTCATGCAGTAGTAGGACTCATAGAGCCAGTCCCGGGACCGCTGCAGCCCGTCGCCGCCGCCCGCCGCTGCCGCCGCCGCCGCCTCGGCGCGGTCCCGCAGGTAGCGGCGGCGCCGCATCGCCTCCTGCCACATCGGGGCGGCTCGCGCGGCGCCCGCCGAGCGCGCC